>NW_027362444.1:20000-24882 GCF_039654945.1 Dendrobates tinctorius | reverse complement strand
GTGCAAAAATCAGATTTCCCCTTCTCCCACCGCTCTGGGGCGTCAATATGATGTGGGGACCCGAGGGAGAGTGCCTCCCATGAGGGTAGAATGTGTGACTTTTGGGGGGAAAGTCGAATTATGGAGCAAAAACCATTTTTTGGGACTTAGAAAAATTTCGAGATGTGTCAGACTTCCAGGAAGGGGGCGCCTCGGGAGGTGTACCCAGGAGGCTTCCAGGAGCCTGGGTACACTTTTCAGAAAGTACCGTTGGGACTTAGAAAAATTTTCAGGATTTTTGGACTTAGTGCGTTTTTTGGATTTTTGTGCAAAAATCAGATTTCCCCTTCTCCCACCGCTCTGGGGCGTCAATATGATGTGGGGACCCGAGGGAGAGTGCCTCCCATGAGGGTAGAATGTGTGACTTTTGGGGGGAAAGTCGAATTATGGAGCAAAAACCATTTTTTGGGACTTAGAAAAATTTCGAGATGTGTCAGACTTCCAGGAAGGGGGCGCCTCGGGAGGTGTACCCAGGAGGCTTCCAGGAGCCTGGGTACACTTTTCAGAAAGTACCGTTGGGACTTAGAAAAATTTTCAGGATTTTTGGACTTAGTGCGTTTTTTGGATTTTTGTGCAAAAATCAGATTTCCCCTTCTCCCACCGCTCTGGGGCGTCAATATGATGTGGGGACCCGAGGGAGAGTGCCTCCCATGAGGGTAGAATGTGTGACTTTTGGGGGGAAAGTCGAATTATGGAGCAAAAACCATTTTTTGGGACTTAGAAAAATTTCGAGATGTGTCAGACTTCCAGGAAGGGGGCGCCTCGGGAGGTGTACCCAGGAGGCTTCCAGGAGCCTGGGTACACTTTTCAGAAAGTACCGTTGGGACTTAGAAAAATTTTCAGGATTTTTGGACTTAGTGCGTTTTTTGGATTTTTGTGCAAAAATCAGATTTCCCCTTCTCCCACCGCTCTGGGGCGTCAATATGATGTGGGGACCCGAGGGAGAGTGCCTCCCATGAGGGTAGAATGTGTGACTTTTGGGGGGAAAGTCGAATTATGGAGCAAAAACCATTTTTTGGGACTTAGAAAAATTTCGAGATGTGTCAGACTTCCAGGAAGGGGGCGCCTCGGGAGGTGTACCCAGGAGGCTTCCAGGAGCCTGGGTACACTTTTCAGAAAGTACCGTTGGGACTTAGAAAAATTTTCAGGATTTTTGGACTTAGTGCGTTTTTTGGATTTTTGCGCAAAAATCAGATTTCCCCTTCTCCCACCGCTCTGGGGCGTCAATATGATGTGGGGACCCGAGGGAGAGTGCCTCCCATGAGGGTAGAATGTGTGACTTTTGGGGGGAAAGTCGAATTATGGAGCAAAAACCATTTTTTGGGACTTAGAAAAATTTCGAGATGTGTCAGACTTCCAGGAAGGGGGCGCCTCGGGAGGTGTACCCAGGAGGCTTCCAGGAGCCTGGGTACACTTTTCAGAAAGTACCGTTGGGACTTAGAAAAATTTTCAGGATTTTTGGACTTAGTGCGTTTTTTGGATTTTTGTGCAAAAATCAGATTTCCCCTTCTCCCACCGCTCTGGGGCGTCAATATGATGTGGGGACCCGAGGGAGAGTGCCTCCCATGAGGGTAGAATGTGTGACTTTTGGGGGGAAAGTCGAATTATGGAGCAAAAACCATTTTTTGGGACTTAGAAAAATTTCGAGATGTGTCAGACTTCCAGGAAGGGGGCGCCTCGGGAGGTGTACCCAGGAGGCTTCCAGGAGCCTGGGTACACTTTTCAGAAAGTACCGTTGGGACTTAGAAAAATTTTCAGGATTTTTGGACTTAGTGCGTTTTTTGGATTTTTGCGCAAAAATCAGATTTCCCCTTCTCCCACCGCTCTGGGGCGTCAATATGATGTGGGGACCCGAGGGAGAGTGCCTCCCATGAGGGTAGAATGTGTGACTTTTGGGGGGAAAGTCGAATTATGGAGCAAAAACCATTTTTTGGGACTTAGAAAAATTTCGAGATGTGTCAGACTTCCAGGAAGGGGGCGCCTCGGGAGGTGTACCCAGGAGGCTTCCAGGAGCCTGGGTACACTTTTCAGAAAGTACCGTTGGGACTTAGAAAAATTTTCAGGATTTTTGGACTTAGTGCGTTTTTTGGATTTTTGTGCAAAAATCAGATTTCCCCTTCTCCCACCGCTCTGGGGCGTCAATATGTTGAGGGGACCCGAGGGAGAGTGCCTCCCATGAGGGTAGAATGTGTGGTTTTTGGGGGGAAAGTCGAATTATGGAAGAAATTGAGTTTTGAGGACAAAAAAGTGTTTTGAGGACAAAAAAGTTTCTTGAGGACAAAAAAGTTTCTCGAGGACAAAAAAGTGTTTTGAGGACAAAAAAGTTTCTTGAGGACAAAAAAGTGTTTTGCGAACAAAAAATGGAATTTTGTGATTTTGTGTAAAAATAAGTAATTTCCCCTACTTCCACCACAGGGGGGCTTCAGTATGTTGTAGGGCCCCCAGGGAGGGTCCCCCAACTGGGTTTAAAGTTTGTGGATCCTGGGCAGAAAGTTGAATTTTGGATGAAAAACCGAATTTTGGGACTTAGAAAAATTTCAAGCTGAGCAGTGACAGACTTCCAGGCAGGGGAGCCTCTCTGGAGGTGTACCGAAAACAGTTCCAGGAGCTGAGGTCATTTTCGAACATTTTTTGTTCGCTCAAATTTTTTTTGTTTTTGAGCTCTAAAAAGCTGTTATTATCAATTGGCTCAAAAATTTCAAGTGTCATGAGCTAGTACATGTTGGAGGAATACGTTTTAGGCAAAAAATTGCAAAAAAAAAAATCCAAGTGAAAAAGAACCGGAATGGGGAATTTCTGACTGCTGTAGCAGCCGCACAGTTCCAGGAGGTCGGATACATTTCCGACTTTGTCCCGCTCATTGAAGTACATTGTCCCGCAATGCAAATACATAGTAATGCGCACCTGCGGGAGAATATAGGAGAGAGTGGGCTCTCTCTACCCCGATGTATGGCGGTTGTTCCTATGGTTCTCTGGCTCGGGTAGGCGACTTAGAAGGTGGTCCCTCTTGTCGTGGAAGTTGCAAAATACGGCCGAGACTGAACTTCCACGGCTCCAGGAGGGACTTTTGCTGGTCGTGCGTCCCAAGTGAGAGAGGCGATCCTGGGGTACCTGAGCCTGACCAGACCCTCCCTCGGTGGTCCCTGGTCTTCTGAAGGGTGATGGCATTCAGGGGGGCAAATCTGGAGTCCGTGGCCGAGTTTGGGCTCTAGAAGGCGGACGCCCCTTCTGACCATGTCCCCTCAGAGCCGGCTGGATGGTTCATGGTCCGCGGCTTTGTCTGGTGGTCTGTGCCCAAGCCGGAGAAGCTGTCCTGGGGTACATGAGCTTTGACCAGACCCTCCCTCGGCGGTCCCTGGTTCTCTGGAGGTGATGGCTGTCAGGGGGGCAAATCTGGAGTCCTCGTGGGAAGGAGGGCTCTGGAAGGCGGACGCCCCCTCTGACTATGTCCCCTCAGAGCAGGCTGGATGGTTCACGGTCCGCGGCTTTGTCTGGCGGTCCATGCCCAAGCCGGAGAAGCTATCCTGGGTACCTGAGCTTCGACCAGACCCTCCCTCGGTGGTCCCTGGTTCTCTGGAGGCGATGGCTGTTGTCAGGGGGGGCAAATCTGGAGTCCTCGTGGGAAGGAGGGCTCTGGAAGGCGGACGCCCCCTCTGACTATGTCCCCTCAGAGCATGCTCGATGGTTCTCAGTCCCTGGCTTTGGCTTTTTGGCCATCCTGGGGTACATTCTTGCCAAAAAAAACGACTAAGTGAAAAAGAACCGGAATGAGGAATTTTCTAGGTGCCGCATCCGCCCTACAGTGACTTGAGGCCGGGTACAGTTCCGACTTCGTCCCCTTAAAGTGGGGACGTTGTCCCGCAATGCAAATACATAGGAATGCGCACCTCTGGCAGAATGTACTTGAGAGAGTGTCGTCTCTCTACCCCGATAGAAAGCAGTTGTTTCTCTGGTTCCCCGACTCGGGTAGGCGACTTGGCATGTGGTCCCTCTCGTCTGGAAGTTGCGCACTCCGGCTGAGACCGAACTTCCACAGCTCCGAGAGGGACTTTTGCCGATCGCGCATCCCAAGCGAGAGAGGCAATGCTGGGGTACCCAAGCCTGACCAGACCCTCCCTCGGCGGTCCCTGGTTCTCTGGAGGTGATGGCTTTCGGGGGGCAAATCCGGAGTCCTCGTCCGAAAGGGGGGGCTCCGGAAGGCGGACGCCCCTCTCGTCCACGTCCTCTCAGAGCGGTCTTATCCTCCGATCGATCTGGCACGGCGCTCCCGGGTGGGGAGGTGGTGCTGCTCGCTCGACCCGGGCTTTGGAGCTCGCGTCGGTTTACGGTGAGCGGTGTCCTTCCTCCTGTACCCCCGGGCTTCCACCACCTATCTTTGGGCGCGCACGCCGGCCGTCACCTCCCGTTCGAGGACGGAGGCGGCCGAGCTGTGGGAAGTTTGAATCGCACCGAACGATGAACAGTGGTCTGACGACCCACGCGGGCGAACGGCGGGGCGCCCACCCACCCCGGTGTGGGGGCCAGCCGTCCGAATCGCTCCCCGCGTGGGGAAGCACAGTGTTAGCAAGGGCGGCCCTTTTCGAAGTTCCAGATGCGCAGCCCTGCCCGTGGAGGTCCGTGCCACGCATCGCCCGAAGGGCGGCCTCCGCGGCGGGCACCAGCGAGAGCGGCGGCGGTGGGTGGCGTTTCCACGCCGCTGCCGAGCTCCGCGCCACTAGTCTTTCCCGAGCCCCTACGTTAGTGGGGGGGATGACAGAGCTGTGGAGGCAGGCGAGGGGGGGTTCTCACTGCGCGGTGTGCCCCCACCCGACTCGCCATCGCCTTCCGCTCCTCGTACGTCGTC
>NW_027362444.1:0-10000 GCF_039654945.1 Dendrobates tinctorius | reverse complement strand
GAGCGATTTTTGGATTTTTGTGCAAAAATCGAATTTTCCCTTCTCCCACCGCTCTGGGGCGTCAATATGATGTGGGGACCCGAGGGAGAGTGCCTCCCATGAGGGTAGAATGTGTGGCTTTTGGGGTGAAAGTCGAATTTTGGAAGTAATTGAGTTTTGAGGACAAAAAAGTTTCTTGAGAACAAAAATGTTTCTTGAGGACAAAAAAAAAAGTGAAAAAGAACCGGAATGAGGAATTTTCTGGCTGCCGCATCCGCCCTACAGTGACTGGAGATCGGGTACATTTCCGACTTCGTCCCCTTAAAGTGGGGACGTTGTCCCGCAATGCATATACATAGGAATGCGCACCTGCAGCAGAATACAGGAGAGAGTGCTCTCTCTACCCCGATGGATGGCGATTGTTTCTCTGGTTCTCCGGCTCGGGTAGGCGACTTTAGAAGGTGGTCCCTCTTGTTGTGGAAGTTGCGGCTGAGACTGAACTTCCACAGCTCCAGGAGGGACTTTTGCTGGTCGTGAGTCCCAAGTGAGAGAATCAATCTCGGGGTACCTGAGCCTGACCAGACCCTCCCCGGTGGTCCCTGGTCCTCTGAAGGGTGATCGCTGTCAGGGGGGCAAATCTGGAGTCCATAGCCGAGCTTGGGCTCTGGAAGGTGGACGCCCCTTCTGCCTATGTCCCCTCAGAGCAGGCTCGATGGTTCTCAGTCCCCGGCATTGGCTGGTGGTCCATGCCCAAGCTGGAGAAGCGATCCTGGGGTACCTGAGCTTGACCAGACCCTCCCTCGGTGGTCCCTGGTTCTCTGGAGGTGATGGATGTCAGTGGGGGCAAATCTGGAGTCCTTATGGGAAGGTGGACTCTGGTAGGCGGATGCCCCTTCTGCCTATGTCCCCTCAGAGCAGGCTCGATGGTTCTCAGTCCCCGGCATTGGCTGGTAGTCCATGCCCAAGCTGGAGAAGCGATCCTGGGGTACCTGAGCTTGACCAGACCCTCCCTCGGTGGTCCCTGGTTCTCTGGAGGTGATGGATGTCAGTGGGGGCAAATCTGGAGTCCTTATGGGAAGGTGGACTCTGGTAGGCGGACGCCCCTTCTGCCTATGTCCCCTCAGAGCAGGCTCGATGGTTCTCAGTCCCCGGCATTGGCTGGTGGTCCATGCCCAAGCATGAGAAGCGATCCTGGGGTACCTGAGCTTGACCAGACCCTCCCTCGGTGGTCCCTGGTTCTCTGGAGGTGATGGATGTCAGTGGGGGCAAATCTGGAGTTCTTGTGGGAAGGGGGACTCTGGTAGGCGGACGCCCCTTCTGCCTATGTCCCCTCAGAGCAGGCTCGATGGTTCTCAGTCCCCGGCAATGGCTGGTGGTCCATGCCCAAGCATGAGAAGTGATCCTGGGGTACCTGAGCTTGACCAGACCCTCCCTCGGTGGTCCCTGGTTCTCTGGAGGCGATGGCTGTCGTCAGGGGGGCAAATCTGGAGTCCTCGTGGGAAGGAGGGCTCTGGAAGGCGGACGCCCCCTCTGACTATGTCCCCTCAGAGCGTGCTCGATGGTTCTCAGTCCCTGGCTTTGGCTTGTGGGCCATCCCTGGGGTACATTCTTGCAAAAAAAAAAACGACTAAGTGAAAAAGAACCGGAATGAGGAATTTTCTGGGTGCCGCATCCGCCCTACAGTGACTGGAGGCCGGGTACAGTTCTGACTTCATCCCCTTAAAGTGGGGACGTTGTCCCGCAATGCATATACATAGGAATGCGCACCTGCGGCAGAATACAGGAGAGAGTGCTCTCTCTACCCCGATGGATGGCGATTGTTTCTCTGGTTCTCCGGCTCGGGTAGGCGACTTTAGAAGGTGGTCCCTCTTGTTGTGGAAGTTGCAAAATACGGCCGAGACTGAACTTCCACAGCTCCAGGAGGGACTTTTGCTGGTCGTGAGTCCCAAGTGAGAGAAGCAATCTCGGGGTACCTGAGCCTGACCAGACCCTCCCCGGTGGTCCCTGGTCCTCTGAAGGGTGATCGCTGTCAGGGGGGCAAATCTGGAGTCCATAGCCGAGCTTGGGCTCTGGAAGGCGGACGCCCCTTCTGCCTATGTCCCCTCAGAGCAGGCTCGATGGTTCTCAGTCCCCGGCATTGGCTGGTGGTCCATGCCCAAGCATGAGAAGCGATCCTGGGGTACCTGAGCTTGACAAGACCCTCCCTCGGTGGTCCCTGGTTCTCTGGAGGTGATGGATGTCAGTGGGGGCAAATCTGGAGTCCTTATGGGAAGGGGGACTCTGGTAGGCGGACGCCCCTTCTGCCTATGTCCCCTCAGAGCAGGCTCGATGGTTCTCAGTCCCTGGCATTGGCTGGTGGTCCATGCCCAAGCATGAGAAGTGATCATGGGGTACCTGAGCTTGACCAGACCCTCCCTCGGTGGTCCCTGGTTCTCTGGAGGTGATCGCTGTCAGGGGGGCAAATCTGGAGTCCATAGCCGAGCTTGGGCTCTGGAAGGCGGACGCCCCTTCTGCCTATGTCCCCTCAGAGCAGGCTCGATGGTTCTCAGTCCCCGGCAATGGCTGGTGGTCCATGCCCAAGCATGAGAAGTGATCATGGGGTACCTGAGCTTGACCAGACCCTCCCTCGGTGGTCCCTGGTTCTCTGGAGGTGATGGATGTCAGTGGGGGCAAATCTGGAGTCCTTGTGGGAAGGGGGACTCTGGTAGGCGGACGCCCCTTCTGCCTATGTCCCCTCAGAGCAGGCTCGATGGTTCTCAGTCCCCGGCATTGGCTGGTGGTCCATGCCCAAGCATGAGAAGTGATCATGGGGTACCTGAGCTTGACCAGACCCTCACTCGGTGGTCCCTGGTTCTCTGGAGGTGATGGATGTCAGTGGGGGCAAATCTGGAGTCCTTATGGGAAGGGGGACTCTGGTAGGCGGACGCCCCTTCTGCCTATGTCCCCTCAGAGCAGGCTCGATGGTTCTCAGTCCCTGGCATTGGCTGGTGGTCCATGCCCAAGCATGAGAAGTGATCATGGGGTACCTGAGCTTGACCAGACCCTCCCTCGGTGGTCCCTGGTTCTCTGGAGGTGATCGCTGTCAGGGGGGCAAATCTGGAGTCCATAGCCGAGCTTGGGCTCTGGAAGGCGGACGCCCCTTCTGCCTATGTCCCCTCAGAGCAGGCTCGATGGTTCTCAGTCCCCGGCAATGGCTGGTGGTCCATGCCCAAGCATGAGAAGTGATCATGGGGTACCTGAGCTTGACCAGACCCTCCCTCGGTGGTCCCTGGTTCTCTGGAGGTGATGGATGTAAGTGGGGGCAAATCTGGAGTCCTTATGGGAAGGGGGACTCTGGTAGGCGGACGCCCCTTCTGCCTATGTCCCCTCAGAGCAGGCTCGATGGTTCTCAGTCCCCGGCAATGGCTGGTGGTCCATGCCCAAGCATGAGAAGTGATCATGGGGTACCTGAGCTTGACCAGACCCTCCCTCGGTGGTCCCTGGTTCTCTGGAGGTGATGGATGTAAGTGGGGGCAAATCTGGAGTCCTTATGGGAAGGGGGACTCTGGTAGGCGGACGCCCCTTCTGCCTATGTCCCCTCAGAGCAGGCTCGATGGTTCTCAGTCCCCGGCAATGGCTGGTGGTCCATGCCCAAGCATGAGAAGTGATCATGGGGTACCTGAGCTTGACCAGACCCTCCCTCGGTGGTCCCTGGTTCTCTGGAGGTGATGGATGTCAGTGGGGGCAAATCTGGAGTCCTTGTGGGAAGGGGGACTCTGGTAGGTGGACGCCCTTTCTGCCTATGTCACCTCAGAGCAGGCTTGATGGTTCTTAGGTAGTATGATTTGTTACCCTCCGGATCGATTTCCATACTGCCTCCCTGCTCATTCTCTGATGCACTGCTTGAAGGCATCACTGGTGACTGATTGTCGGCTTCATCCTTCTTTCCTGCATTTACCACCAGCTCGTGGGCATGACACATATCTGTCAGAGTCTTCTCCCGGTACACTCTCTCAGCCATGTCATTTGTATGTGCCAAGTACCGTGCAAACAGTCGCTTTTCACAGTCCGTGTATTGTGAAGTTGTCCAGGTTTCACATACCCGTCGCACTAGGTGGCTAGTGATGTTCGGGAGGTTGTAGCTATGGAGGAAATCATAATGTCAGTACCTGTTTCTACACATGCCCATGCATCATTCGGCTCGTGGCCGTCTTACCTCGAATGGTATTGCCTGAGGCCCACGGATGGATTTGCTATGGCCTTCCCCGTACACGTCACAAAGAAATTAGTGACCTTCCTTCGGCCAGCGGTATAGACAGGTCGGACATGTTCTGCATACACTTTGAACCACTGAAAAAGGAAAAAGAGAGGGGTTTGCTCCCCATGTGGAGTGGTGTTGCCTGGGCTCCCTGACTGGTTGAGTCCCTTACCGATTCTTCTTCCTCTGAAAGTACGAACACTGCGACCTGAGTGGTGGAACATTTGTGAGTCTTCACACCGACAACTGTCATCTGTCTGTCGTGGTACACGTGATGGATCCTCTCGGTCCACTCTGAAACCTGATGTGGAAAGTTATTGAACTGGTGCATGGGAGACCGCTGACCCACAGGGTCTGACTACTTACCGTCATGTTACGGATGACACCTGGTCTCTGGAGATTTTTCAGAACCAGCAGGGCCTGGAGGTAGAGTGCAATTTCCCGGCGTTCTTCATTTGATCCGCCCTCTTCCACAGAGGCTATGCTGGCTAGAAAAGTTGGCCTTGCCTCCTCCAGAATAATCTGGCAGTCCACGGGCGATTTTAGCGGCTTCCTCAGTAGATCGTACCTGGGGAAAAATAAGAGGAATTATTGAACATACATGGCAAAAATCAAGCCGCATATGCGATACTTTGAAGGGTGTGTACCGCTTACTAACAGACTCCTTGCAGGCGCCCTTGTACAATGTCTTCTGTAGGTCCTCAGTGTGATTCATGAATACCTCACAGGCCTTGTAGAGTTCTGGCTTTTCTATTCTCAGTCCCGTGGCCCTCATCTGATAGACAGTGAATCTCCGTATATGCTTCAGCATTCTGAGGGAGGTCTGTTTCGATAGCTGGAGGTTTCCGAGTTTTTCAAAAAATTCATTGATTTTATTTGGCTTCAGTAGGTACTCCAGGGTTACTCTTCTCGGGTTCACAAAGAAGAGGAACCTGGAAACATTTGAGACCTCCTGTTGGCAGTTTGGCACCCCGTGTGTAATGGTTAGGTATGAGCGGAAACCTTTGAACATAGCGTCGTTCATTGAGTGTCGCTTATACAAGCCGGCCATCTTTGTAGCGGTGCGATTTTTGTCCTTCCACTGCCTTTTCTGAATTCTTAAATCGCTACCGTCAGTGACCTCCTCATCTTCCATGGGGTCAGAACAGGCCCCTGTGTGGGCAGTCTCTGAGCGAGGGCTTTCTTGAAAACTTTCCACAGGCTGTAAAAGTGAAGCCTCATCCGATGCATCTGGCTCTGCCAGGGGCAGGGGGCTTTCTGCAGGCCGTAAAAGCAAAGGGATATCGATCTCATCCGAATCTAGCTCCGTCAGGGGCATAGTGCCTGGGCAGAGCTCCAAAATGGCTGGTGGTACCTGAGCGGGCTCTTCAGAGATCAGTGGCGGGATTTGATGCTCAAACCTAGGCTTGTTGGCTATTAAAAATCCGCGACCTTCTAAGAAGGATACAGTCTCCTCCAAGGACTGGAGAGGCTTGAGGTCATTGAAGCGGATAGTTGTACCTCTTTCGGCAATGCATTTGAGCTGAAACTTGGCTGATGCAAGGGCAGCTTTTATATCAGAATCACTCTGGGTCCTCAGACATGTCCTCCTAAGATGTGTGGAAAGGTATTTCGTTGCTCTGTGGCATACGGGACATGTAAGTGGAGTCCGGGGGTGACTGCGGGGATACAAGCAATAGAACCGGTCACCTTCCCTGCACGTATGTCATATGTCTATATGTGGTGGACGAATGTCTTCTACTCACCGCTCCATTTTGAAGTGTCCAGCATAACAGTCCGGTAACCCGTGCGCACCTCGGGGTGTGAGTCAGCCACACGTGAAAGACGCCAGCGGAGGTGATCGGAAATAACTTGCCGGAAATCCGCATACCTCATCACGGGGGGTGAACCAGCCACATGGTTGACGCCTCTACGGATGCCGAGCACCAATAGTGCTGGGGCAAAGATCTCCGCTTCGAGCCGTCTGTCATGATCACTTCCGTGGCATCACGGCGGTTGACACATCCCAAGCGGTGGCGCCTATACGGTTGAGGATCATCCATATCGTTTCTGTAACGATCCCTCCCTGGATACATCCGTCATGATCACATATACAGCACCCCTGAGGTAGACTCAACCACAGGGATGGCGCCTACACCGCTGACGAGCATGCGTCGCTTTCATGGAAGACATTCCGACTGGCTCCGTCTTTCACTATCAACTCATGGTGGCAAAAGCAGTAAGCGCTTGCTTTTACGCTTGCCAAGAGTCTGACGACCCGGGTTCGAACCCTGTCATGGCTGGGAAGTGATATGTATTCTGTGGACTTAGAAAATGTTTTACCTGTGACAGACTTCCAGGTGGTCCGTTTTTCGTAAAGAACACGCCCGCTTGGGTGCTGGATCTCCAGAAGGCGACAATGGAGATCTTGGTGGCGACAGATGTAGGCCGTGTTTTGTGCATGCCAGCCCCGTGGGTAGCCCTCCAGCTAGGAGTTCCCCTTACCGTTTGGTCCGCGTCTCCTAGGGGGACTCTTTCTGGTTGGCTGCCCGAGTCGGGTGCACATTCCTGGGTTACTCAATCCACGAATCCTTCTGCTTGGGTGCTGGATCCTCCAGAAGGCGACAATGGAGATCTTGGTGGCGGCAGACGGACAGATGTAGGCCGTGTTTTGTGCATGCCAGCCCCGTGGGTAGCCCTCCAGCTAGGAGTTCCCCCTACCGTTTGGTCCGCGTCTCCTAGGGGGGACTCTTTCTGGTTGGCTGCCCGAGTCGGGTGCACATTCCTGGGTTACTCAATCCACGAATCCTTCTGCTTGGGTGCTGGATCCTCCAGAAGGCGACAATGGAGATCTTGGTGGCGGCAGACGGACAGATGTAGGCCGTGTTTTGTGCATGCCAGCCCCGTGGGTAGCCCTCCAGCTAGGAGTTCCCCCTACCGTTTGGTCCGCGTCTCCTAGGGGGACTCTTTCTGGTTGGCTGCCCGAGTCGGGTGCACATTCCTGGGTTACTCAAGCCACGAATCCTTCTGCTTGGGTGCTGGATCCTCCAGAAGGCGACAATGGAGATCTTGGTGGCGGCAGACGGACAGATGTAGGCCGTGTTTTGTGCATGCCAGCCCCGTGGGTAGCCCTCCAGCTAGGAGTTCCCCTTACCGTTTGGTCCGCGTCTCCTAGGGGGGACTCTTTCTGGTTGGCTGCCCGAGTCGGGTGCACATTCCTGGGTTACTTGAGCCACGAAGCCTTCTGCTTGGGTGCTGGATCTCCAGAAGGCGACAATGGAGATCTTGGTGGCGGCAGATGGACAGATGTAGGCCGTGTTTTGTGCATGCCAGCCCCGTGGGTAGCCCTCCAGCTAGGAGTTCCCCCTACCGTTTGGTCCACGTCTCCTAGGGGGACTCTTTCTGGTTGGCTGCCCGAGTCGGGTGCACATTCCTGGGTTACTGGAGCCACGAATCCTCCTGCTTGGGTGCGGGATCTCCAGAAGGCGAAAATGGAGATCTTGGTGTCGGTAGATAGACAAATGTAGGCCGCGCCCGGCTGAAACAAAACGACTGTTCCTTTGGGCGGGACAACTATGACCGAGGTGGATCACTTTGGCCGCGGCCGGGCTGTGAACTCCCGACCCCCAGCTCAGACCCACCCTGAGTAGATTCGGAAGGGGGCTTAATGGTCGGTTGGCGGGCTTAATATTCGTCCTGTAGCGGTCGGTTGGTGGGCTTAATATTCGTCCTGTAGCGGTCGGTTGGTGGGCTTAATATTCGTCCTGTAGCGGTCGGTTGGTGGGCTTAATATTCGCCCTGAAAGCGGTGGCTGGAAGTCAGAGAGTGAAATATATGTCTGAGAGTGTCCCAAATGAGGCCCCAAACTGGGGGTGAAATTTCTGGATCCTGGGCGGAAGGTTGAATTTTGGGTGAAAAAACCGAATTTTGGGACTTAGAAAAATTTCGAGATGTGACAGACTTCCAGGAAGGGGAGCGTCTCGGGAGGTGTACCCAGGAGGCTTCCAGGAGCCTGGGTACACTTTTCAGAAAGTACCGTTGGGACTTAGAAAAATTTTCAGGATTTTTGGACTTAGTGCGTTTTTTGGATTTTTGTGCAAAAATCAGATTTCCCCTTCTCCCACCGCTCTGGGGCGTCAATATGATGTGGGGACCCGAGGGAGAGTGCCTCCCATGAGGGTAGAATGTGTGACTTTTGGGGGGAAAGTCGAATTATGGAGCAAAAACCATTTTTTGGGACTTAGAAAAATTTCGAGATGTGTCAGACTTCCAGGAAGGGGGCGCCTCGGGAGGTGTACCCAGGAGGCTTCCAGGAGCCTGGGTACACTTTTCAGAAAGTACCGTTGGGACTTAGAAAAATTTTCAGGATTTTTGGACTTAGTGCGTTTTTTGGATTTTTGTGCAAAAATCAGATTTCCCCTTCTCCCACCGCTCTGGGGCGTCAATATGATGTGGGGACCCGAGGGAGAGTGCCTCCCATGAGGGTAGAATGTGTGACTTTTGGGGGGAAAGTCGAATTATGGAGCAAAAACCATTTTTTGGGACTTAGAAAAATTTCGAGATGTGTCAGACTTCCAGGAAGGGGGCGCCTCGGGAGGTGTACCCAGGAGGCTTCCAGGAGCCTGGGTACACTTTTCAGAAAGTACCGTTGGGACTTAGAAAAATTTTCAGGATTTTTGGACTTAGTGCGTTTTTTGGATTTTTGTGCAAAAATCAGATTTCCCCTTCTCCCACCGCTCTGGGGCGTCAATATGATGTGGGGACCCGAGGGAGAGTGCCTCCCATGAGGGTAGAATGTGTGACTTTTGGGGGGAAAGTCGAATTATGGAGCAAAAACCATTTTTTGGGACTTAGAAAAATTTCGAGATGTGTCAGACTTCCAGGAAGGGGGCGCCTCGGGAGGTGTACCCAGGAGGCTTCCAGGAGCCTGGGTACACTTTTCAGAAAGTACCGTTGGGACTTAGAAAAATTTTCAGGATTTTTGGACTTAGTGCGTTTTTTGGATTTTTGTGCAAAAATCAGATTTCCCCTTCTCCCACCGCTCTGGGGCGTCAATATGATGTGGGGACCCGAGGGAGAGTGCCTCCCATGAGGGTAGAATGTGTGACTTTTGGGGGGAAAGTCGAATTATGGAGCAAAAACCATTTTTTGGGACTTAGAAAAATTTCGAGATGTGTCAGACTTCCAGGAAGGGGGCGCCTCGGGAGGTGTACCCAGGAGGCTTCCAGGAGCCTGGGTACACTTTTCAGAAAGTACCGTTGGGACTTAGAAAAATTTTCAGGATTTTTGGACTTAGTGCGTTTTTTGGATTTTTGTGCAAAAATCAGATTTCCCCTTCTCCCACCGCTCTGGGGCGTCAATATGATGTGGGGACCCGAGGGAGAGTGCCTCCCATGAGGGTAGAATGTGTGACTTTTGGGGGGAAAGTCGAATTATGGAGCAAAAACCATTTTTTGGGACTTAGAAAAATTTCGAGATGTGTCAGACTTCCAGGAAGGGGGCGCCTCGGGAGGTGTACCCAGGAGGCTTCCAGGAGCCTGGGTACACTTTTCAGAAAGTACCGTTGGGACTTAGAAAAATTTTCAGGATTTTTGGACTTAGTGCGTTTTTTGGATTTTTGCGCAAAAATCAGATTTCCCCTTCTCCCACCGCTCTGGGGCGTCAATATGATGTGGGGACCCGAGGGAGAGTGCCTCCCATGAGGGTAGAATGTGTGACTTTTGGGGGGAAAGTCGAATTATGGAGCAAAAACCATTTTTTGGGACTTAGAAAAATTTCGAGATGTGTCAGACTTCCAGGAAGGGG
>NW_027362443.1:22500-35000 GCF_039654945.1 Dendrobates tinctorius | reverse complement strand
GACTGAACTTCCACAGCTCCAGGAGGGACTTTTGCTGGTCGTGAGTCCCAAGTGAGAGAATCAATCTCGGGGTACCTGAGCCTGACCAGACCCTCCCCGGTGGTCCCTGGTCCTCTGAAGGGTGATCGCTGTCAGGGGGGCAAATCTGGAGTCCATAGCCGAGCTTGGGCTCTGGAAGGTGGACGCCCCTTCTGCCTATGTCCCCTCAGAGCAGGCTCGATGGTTCTCAGTCCCCGGCATTGGCTGGTGGTCCATGCCCAAGCTGGAGAAGCGATCCTGGGGTACCTGAGCTTGACCAGACCCTCCCTCGGTGGTCCCTGGTTCTCTGGAGGTGATGGATGTCAGTGGGGGCAAATCTGGAGTCCTTATGGGAAGGTGGACTCTGGTAGGCGGATGCCCCTTCTGCCTATGTCCCCTCAGAGCAGGCTCGATGGTTCTCAGTCCCCGGCATTGGCTGGTAGTCCATGCCCAAGCTGGAGAAGCGATCCTGGGGTACCTGAGCTTGACCAGACCCTCCCTCGGTGGTCCCTGGTTCTCTGGAGGTGATGGATGTCAGTGGGGGCAAATCTGGAGTCCTTATGGGAAGGTGGACTCTGGTAGGCGGACGCCCCTTCTGCCTATGTCCCCTCAGAGCAGGCTCGATGGTTCTCAGTCCCCGGCATTGGCTGGTGGTCCATGCCCAAGCATGAGAAGCGATCCTGGGGTACCTGAGCTTGACCAGACCCTCCCTCGGTGGTCCCTGGTTCTCTGGAGGTGATGGATGTCAGTGGGGGCAAATCTGGAGTTCTTGTGGGAAGGGGGACTCTGGTAGGCGGACGCCCCTTCTGCCTATGTCCCCTCAGAGCAGGCTCGATGGTTCTCAGTCCCCGGCAATGGCTGGTGGTCCATGCCCAAGCATGAGAAGTGATCCTGGGGTACCTGAGCTTGACCAGACCCTCCCTCGGTGGTCCCTGGTTCTCTGGAGGCGATGGCTGTCGTCAGGGGGGCAAATCTGGAGTCCTCGTGGGAAGGAGGGCTCTGGAAGGCGGACGCCCCCTCTGACTATGTCCCCTCAGAGCGTGCTCGATGGTTCTCAGTCCCTGGCTTTGGCTTGTGGGCCATCCCTGGGGTACATTCTTGCAAAAAAAAAAACGACTAAGTGAAAAAGAACCGGAATGAGGAATTTTCTGGGTGCCGCATCCGCCCTACAGTGACTGGAGGCCGGGTACAGTTCTGACTTCATCCCCTTAAAGTGGGGACGTTGTCCCGCAATGCATATACATAGGAATGCGCACCTGCGGCAGAATACAGGAGAGAGTGCTCTCTCTACCCCGATGGATGGCGATTGTTTCTCTGGTTCTCCGGCTCGGGTAGGCGACTTTAGAAGGTGGTCCCTCTTGTTGTGGAAGTTGCAAAATACGGCCGAGACTGAACTTCCACAGCTCCAGGAGGGACTTTTGCTGGTCGTGAGTCCCAAGTGAGAGAAGCAATCTCGGGGTACCTGAGCCTGACCAGACCCTCCCCGGTGGTCCCTGGTCCTCTGAAGGGTGATCGCTGTCAGGGGGGCAAATCTGGAGTCCATAGCCGAGCTTGGGCTCTGGAAGGCGGACGCCCCTTCTGCCTATGTCCCCTCAGAGCAGGCTCGATGGTTCTCAGTCCCCGGCATTGGCTGGTGGTCCATGCCCAAGCATGAGAAGCGATCCTGGGGTACCTGAGCTTGACAAGACCCTCCCTCGGTGGTCCCTGGTTCTCTGGAGGTGATGGATGTCAGTGGGGGCAAATCTGGAGTCCTTATGGGAAGGGGGACTCTGGTAGGCGGACGCCCCTTCTGCCTATGTCCCCTCAGAGCAGGCTCGATGGTTCTCAGTCCCTGGCATTGGCTGGTGGTCCATGCCCAAGCATGAGAAGTGATCATGGGGTACCTGAGCTTGACCAGACCCTCCCTCGGTGGTCCCTGGTTCTCTGGAGGTGATCGCTGTCAGGGGGGCAAATCTGGAGTCCATAGCCGAGCTTGGGCTCTGGAAGGCGGACGCCCCTTCTGCCTATGTCCCCTCAGAGCAGGCTCGATGGTTCTCAGTCCCCGGCAATGGCTGGTGGTCCATGCCCAAGCATGAGAAGTGATCATGGGGTACCTGAGCTTGACCAGACCCTCCCTCGGTGGTCCCTGGTTCTCTGGAGGTGATGGATGTCAGTGGGGGCAAATCTGGAGTCCTTGTGGGAAGGGGGACTCTGGTAGGCGGACGCCCCTTCTGCCTATGTCCCCTCAGAGCAGGCTCGATGGTTCTCAGTCCCCGGCATTGGCTGGTGGTCCATGCCCAAGCATGAGAAGTGATCATGGGGTACCTGAGCTTGACCAGACCCTCACTCGGTGGTCCCTGGTTCTCTGGAGGTGATGGATGTCAGTGGGGGCAAATCTGGAGTCCTTATGGGAAGGGGGACTCTGGTAGGCGGACGCCCCTTCTGCCTATGTCCCCTCAGAGCAGGCTCGATGGTTCTCAGTCCCTGGCATTGGCTGGTGGTCCATGCCCAAGCATGAGAAGTGATCATGGGGTACCTGAGCTTGACCAGACCCTCCCTCGGTGGTCCCTGGTTCTCTGGAGGTGATCGCTGTCAGGGGGGCAAATCTGGAGTCCATAGCCGAGCTTGGGCTCTGGAAGGCGGACGCCCCTTCTGCCTATGTCCCCTCAGAGCAGGCTCGATGGTTCTCAGTCCCCGGCAATGGCTGGTGGTCCATGCCCAAGCATGAGAAGTGATCATGGGGTACCTGAGCTTGACCAGACCCTCCCTCGGTGGTCCCTGGTTCTCTGGAGGTGATGGATGTAAGTGGGGGCAAATCTGGAGTCCTTATGGGAAGGGGGACTCTGGTAGGCGGACGCCCCTTCTGCCTATGTCCCCTCAGAGCAGGCTCGATGGTTCTCAGTCCCCGGCAATGGCTGGTGGTCCATGCCCAAGCATGAGAAGTGATCATGGGGTACCTGAGCTTGACCAGACCCTCCCTCGGTGGTCCCTGGTTCTCTGGAGGTGATGGATGTAAGTGGGGGCAAATCTGGAGTCCTTATGGGAAGGGGGACTCTGGTAGGCGGACGCCCCTTCTGCCTATGTCCCCTCAGAGCAGGCTCGATGGTTCTCAGTCCCCGGCAATGGCTGGTGGTCCATGCCCAAGCATGAGAAGTGATCATGGGGTACCTGAGCTTGACCAGACCCTCCCTCGGTGGTCCCTGGTTCTCTGGAGGTGATGGATGTCAGTGGGGGCAAATCTGGAGTCCTTGTGGGAAGGGGGACTCTGGTAGGTGGACGCCCTTTCTGCCTATGTCACCTCAGAGCAGGCTTGATGGTTCTTAGGTAGTATGATTTGTTACCCTCCGGATCGATTTCCATACTGCCTCCCTGCTCATTCTCTGATGCACTGCTTGAAGGCATCACTGGTGACTGATTGTCGGCTTCATCCTTCTTTCCTGCATTTACCACCAGCTCGTGGGCATGACACATATCTGTCAGAGTCTTCTCCCGGTACACTCTCTCAGCCATGTCATTTGTATGTGCCAAGTACCGTGCAAACAGTCGCTTTTCACAGTCCGTGTATTGTGAAGTTGTCCAGGTTTCACATACCCGTCGCACTAGGTGGCTAGTGATGTTCGGGAGGTTGTAGCTATGGAGGAAATCATAATGTCAGTACCTGTTTCTACACATGCCCATGCATCATTCGGCTCGTGGCCGTCTTACCTCGAATGGTATTGCCTGAGGCCCACGGATGGATTTGCTATGGCCTTCCCCGTACACGTCACAAAGAAATTAGTGACCTTCCTTCGGCCAGCGGTATAGACAGGTCGGACATGTTCTGCATACACTTTGAACCACTGAAAAAGGAAAAAGAGAGGGGTTTGCTCCCCATGTGGAGTGGTGTTGCCTGGGCTCCCTGACTGGTTGAGTCCCTTACCGATTCTTCTTCCTCTGAAAGTACGAACACTGCGACCTGAGTGGTGGAACATTTGTGAGTCTTCACACCGACAACTGTCATCTGTCTGTCGTGGTACACGTGATGGATCCTCTCGGTCCACTCTGAAACCTGATGTGGAAAGTTATTGAACTGGTGCATGGGAGACCGCTGACCCACAGGGTCTGACTACTTACCGTCATGTTACGGATGACACCTGGTCTCTGGAGATTTTTCAGAACCAGCAGGGCCTGGAGGTAGAGTGCAATTTCCCGGCGTTCTTCATTTGATCCGCCCTCTTCCACAGAGGCTATGCTGGCTAGAAAAGTTGGCCTTGCCTCCTCCAGAATAATCTGGCAGTCCACGGGCGATTTTAGCGGCTTCCTCAGTAGATCGTACCTGGGGAAAAATAAGAGGAATTATTGAACATACATGGCAAAAATCAAGCCGCATATGCGATACTTTGAAGGGTGTGTACCGCTTACTAACAGACTCCTTGCAGGCGCCCTTGTACAATGTCTTCTGTAGGTCCTCAGTGTGATTCATGAATACCTCACAGGCCTTGTAGAGTTCTGGCTTTTCTATTCTCAGTCCCGTGGCCCTCATCTGATAGACAGTGAATCTCCGTATATGCTTCAGCATTCTGAGGGAGGTCTGTTTCGATAGCTGGAGGTTTCCGAGTTTTTCAAAAAATTCATTGATTTTATTTGGCTTCAGTAGGTACTCCAGGGTTACTCTTCTCGGGTTCACAAAGAAGAGGAACCTGGAAACATTTGAGACCTCCTGTTGGCAGTTTGGCACCCCGTGTGTAATGGTTAGGTATGAGCGGAAACCTTTGAACATAGCGTCGTTCATTGAGTGTCGCTTATACAAGCCGGCCATCTTTGTAGCGGTGCGATTTTTGTCCTTCCACTGCCTTTTCTGAATTCTTAAATCGCTACCGTCAGTGACCTCCTCATCTTCCATGGGGTCAGAACAGGCCCCTGTGTGGGCAGTCTCTGAGCGAGGGCTTTCTTGAAAACTTTCCACAGGCTGTAAAAGTGAAGCCTCATCCGATGCATCTGGCTCTGCCAGGGGCAGGGGGCTTTCTGCAGGCCGTAAAAGCAAAGGGATATCGATCTCATCCGAATCTAGCTCCGTCAGGGGCATAGTGCCTGGGCAGAGCTCCAAAATGGCTGGTGGTACCTGAGCGGGCTCTTCAGAGATCAGTGGCGGGATTTGATGCTCAAACCTAGGCTTGTTGGCTATTAAAAATCCGCGACCTTCTAAGAAGGATACAGTCTCCTCCAAGGACTGGAGAGGCTTGAGGTCATTGAAGCGGATAGTTGTACCTCTTTCGGCAATGCATTTGAGCTGAAACTTGGCTGATGCAAGGGCAGCTTTTATATCAGAATCACTCTGGGTCCTCAGACATGTCCTCCTAAGATGTGTGGAAAGGTATTTCGTTGCTCTGTGGCATACGGGACATGTAAGTGGAGTCCGGGGGTGACTGCGGGGATACAAGCAATAGAACCGGTCACCTTCCCTGCACGTATGTCATATGTCTATATGTGGTGGACGAATGTCTTCTACTCACCGCTCCATTTTGAAGTGTCCAGCATAACAGTCCGGTAACCCGTGCGCACCTCGGGGTGTGAGTCAGCCACACGTGAAAGACGCCAGCGGAGGTGATCGGAAATAACTTGCCGGAAATCCGCATACCTCATCACGGGGGGTGAACCAGCCACATGGTTGACGCCTCTACGGATGCCGAGCACCAATAGTGCTGGGGCAAAGATCTCCGCTTCGAGCCGTCTGTCATGATCACTTCCGTGGCATCACGGCGGTTGACACATCCCAAGCGGTGGCGCCTATACGGTTGAGGATCATCCATATCGTTTCTGTAACGATCCCTCCCTGGATACATCCGTCATGATCACATATACAGCACCCCTGAGGTAGACTCAACCACAGGGATGGCGCCTACACCGCTGACGAGCATGCGTCGCTTTCATGGAAGACATTCCGACTGGCTCCGTCTTTCACTATCAACTCATGGTGGCAAAAGCAGTAAGCGCTTGCTTTTACGCTTGCCAAGAGTCTGACGACCCGGGTTCGAACCCTGTCATGGCTGGGAAGTGATATGTATTCTGTGGACTTAGAAAATGTTTTACCTGTGACAGACTTCCAGGTGGTCCGTTTTTCGTAAAGAACACGCCCGCTTGGGTGCTGGATCTCCAGAAGGCGACAATGGAGATCTTGGTGGCGACAGATGTAGGCCGTGTTTTGTGCATGCCAGCCCCGTGGGTAGCCCTCCAGCTAGGAGTTCCCCTTACCGTTTGGTCCGCGTCTCCTAGGGGGACTCTTTCTGGTTGGCTGCCCGAGTCGGGTGCACATTCCTGGGTTACTCAATCCACGAATCCTTCTGCTTGGGTGCTGGATCCTCCAGAAGGCGACAATGGAGATCTTGGTGGCGGCAGACGGACAGATGTAGGCCGTGTTTTGTGCATGCCAGCCCCGTGGGTAGCCCTCCAGCTAGGAGTTCCCCCTACCGTTTGGTCCGCGTCTCCTAGGGGGGACTCTTTCTGGTTGGCTGCCCGAGTCGGGTGCACATTCCTGGGTTACTCAATCCACGAATCCTTCTGCTTGGGTGCTGGATCCTCCAGAAGGCGACAATGGAGATCTTGGTGGCGGCAGACGGACAGATGTAGGCCGTGTTTTGTGCATGCCAGCCCCGTGGGTAGCCCTCCAGCTAGGAGTTCCCCCTACCGTTTGGTCCGCGTCTCCTAGGGGGACTCTTTCTGGTTGGCTGCCCGAGTCGGGTGCACATTCCTGGGTTACTCAAGCCACGAATCCTTCTGCTTGGGTGCTGGATCCTCCAGAAGGCGACAATGGAGATCTTGGTGGCGGCAGACGGACAGATGTAGGCCGTGTTTTGTGCATGCCAGCCCCGTGGGTAGCCCTCCAGCTAGGAGTTCCCCTTACCGTTTGGTCCGCGTCTCCTAGGGGGGACTCTTTCTGGTTGGCTGCCCGAGTCGGGTGCACATTCCTGGGTTACTTGAGCCACGAAGCCTTCTGCTTGGGTGCTGGATCTCCAGAAGGCGACAATGGAGATCTTGGTGGCGGCAGATGGACAGATGTAGGCCGTGTTTTGTGCATGCCAGCCCCGTGGGTAGCCCTCCAGCTAGGAGTTCCCCCTACCGTTTGGTCCACGTCTCCTAGGGGGACTCTTTCTGGTTGGCTGCCCGAGTCGGGTGCACATTCCTGGGTTACTGGAGCCACGAATCCTCCTGCTTGGGTGCGGGATCTCCAGAAGGCGAAAATGGAGATCTTGGTGTCGGTAGATAGACAAATGTAGGCCGCGCCCGGCTGAAACAAAACGACTGTTCCTTTGGGCGGGACAACTATGACCGAGGTGGATCACTTTGGCCGCGGCCGGGCTGTGAACTCCCGACCCCCAGCTCAGACCCACCCTGAGTAGATTCGGAAGGGGGCTTAATGGTCGGTTGGCGGGCTTAATATTCGTCCTGTAGCGGTCGGTTGGTGGGCTTAATATTCGTCCTGTAGCGGTCGGTTGGTGGGCTTAATATTCGTCCTGTAGCGGTCGGTTGGTGGGCTTAATATTCGCCCTGAAAGCGGTGGCTGGAAGTCAGAGAGTGAAATATATGTCTGAGAGTGTCCCAAATGAGGCCCCAAACTGGGGGTGAAATTTCTGGATCCTGGGCGGAAGGTTGAATTTTGGGTGAAAAAACCGAATTTTGGGACTTAGAAAAATTTCGAGATGTGACAGACTTCCAGGAAGGGGAGCGTCTCGGGAGGTGTACCCAGGAGGCTTCCAGGAGCCTGGGTACACTTTTCAGAAAGTACCGTTGGGACTTAGAAAAATTTTCAGGATTTTTGGACTTAGTGCGTTTTTTGGATTTTTGTGCAAAAATCAGATTTCCCCTTCTCCCACCGCTCTGGGGCGTCAATATGATGTGGGGACCCGAGGGAGAGTGCCTCCCATGAGGGTAGAATGTGTGACTTTTGGGGGGAAAGTCGAATTATGGAGCAAAAACCATTTTTTGGGACTTAGAAAAATTTCGAGATGTGTCAGACTTCCAGGAAGGGGGCGCCTCGGGAGGTGTACCCAGGAGGCTTCCAGGAGCCTGGGTACACTTTTCAGAAAGTACCGTTGGGACTTAGAAAAATTTTCAGGATTTTTGGACTTAGTGCGTTTTTTGGATTTTTGTGCAAAAATCAGATTTCCCCTTCTCCCACCGCTCTGGGGCGTCAATATGATGTGGGGACCCGAGGGAGAGTGCCTCCCATGAGGGTAGAATGTGTGACTTTTGGGGGGAAAGTCGAATTATGGAGCAAAAACCATTTTTTGGGACTTAGAAAAATTTCGAGATGTGTCAGACTTCCAGGAAGGGGGCGCCTCGGGAGGTGTACCCAGGAGGCTTCCAGGAGCCTGGGTACACTTTTCAGAAAGTACCGTTGGGACTTAGAAAAATTTTCAGGATTTTTGGACTTAGTGCGTTTTTTGGATTTTTGTGCAAAAATCAGATTTCCCCTTCTCCCACCGCTCTGGGGCGTCAATATGATGTGGGGACCCGAGGGAGAGTGCCTCCCATGAGGGTAGAATGTGTGACTTTTGGGGGGAAAGTCGAATTATGGAGCAAAAACCATTTTTTGGGACTTAGAAAAATTTCGAGATGTGTCAGACTTCCAGGAAGGGGGCGCCTCGGGAGGTGTACCCAGGAGGCTTCCAGGAGCCTGGGTACACTTTTCAGAAAGTACCGTTGGGACTTAGAAAAATTTTCAGGATTTTTGGACTTAGTGCGTTTTTTGGATTTTTGTGCAAAAATCAGATTTCCCCTTCTCCCACCGCTCTGGGGCGTCAATATGATGTGGGGACCCGAGGGAGAGTGCCTCCCATGAGGGTAGAATGTGTGACTTTTGGGGGGAAAGTCGAATTATGGAGCAAAAACCATTTTTTGGGACTTAGAAAAATTTCGAGATGTGTCAGACTTCCAGGAAGGGGGCGCCTCGGGAGGTGTACCCAGGAGGCTTCCAGGAGCCTGGGTACACTTTTCAGAAAGTACCGTTGGGACTTAGAAAAATTTTCAGGATTTTTGGACTTAGTGCGTTTTTTGGATTTTTGTGCAAAAATCAGATTTCCCCTTCTCCCACCGCTCTGGGGCGTCAATATGATGTGGGGACCCGAGGGAGAGTGCCTCCCATGAGGGTAGAATGTGTGACTTTTGGGGGGAAAGTCGAATTATGGAGCAAAAACCATTTTTTGGGACTTAGAAAAATTTCGAGATGTGTCAGACTTCCAGGAAGGGGGCGCCTCGGGAGGTGTACCCAGGAGGCTTCCAGGAGCCTGGGTACACTTTTCAGAAAGTACCGTTGGGACTTAGAAAAATTTTCAGGATTTTTGGACTTAGTGCGTTTTTTGGATTTTTGTGCAAAAATCAGATTTCCCCTTCTCCCACCGCTCTGGGGCGTCAATATGATGTGGGGACCCGAGGGAGAGTGCCTCCCATGAGGGTAGAATGTGTGACTTTTGGGGGGAAAGTCGAATTATGGAGCAAAAACCATTTTTTGGGACTTAGAAAAATTTCGAGATGTGTCAGACTTCCAGGAAGGGGGCGCCTCGGGAGGTGTACCCAGGAGGCTTCCAGGAGCCTGGGTACACTTTTCAGAAAGTACCGTTGGGACTTAGAAAAATTTTCAGGATTTTTGGACTTAGTGCGTTTTTTGGATTTTTGTGCAAAAATCAGATTTCCCCTTCTCCCACCGCTCTGGGGCGTCAATATGATGTGGGGACCCGAGGGAGAGTGCCTCCCATGAGGGTAGAATGTGTGACTTTTGGGGGGAAAGTCGAATTATGGAGCAAAAACCATTTTTTGGGACTTAGAAAAATTTCGAGATGTGTCAGACTTCCAGGAAGGGGGCGCCTCGGGAGGTGTACCCAGGAGGCTTCCAGGAGCCTGGGTACACTTTTCAGAAAGTACCGTTGGGACTTAGAAAAATTTTCAGGATTTTTGGACTTAGTGCGTTTTTTGGATTTTTGCGCAAAAATCAGATTTCCCCTTCTCCCACCGCTCTGGGGCGTCAATATGATGTGGGGACCCGAGGGAGAGTGCCTCCCATGAGGGTAGAATGTGTGACTTTTGGGGGGAAAGTCGAATTATGGAGCAAAAACCATTTTTTGGGACTTAGAAAAATTTCGAGATGTGTCAGACTTCCAGGAAGGGGGCGCCTCGGGAGGTGTACCCAGGAGGCTTCCAGGAGCCTGGGTACACTTTTCAGAAAGTACCGTTGGGACTTAGAAAAATTTTCAGGATTTTTGGACTTAGTGCGTTTTTTGGATTTTTGTGCAAAAATCAGATTTCCCCTTCTCCCACCGCTCTGGGGCGTCAATATGATGTGGGGACCCGAGGGAGAGTGCCTCCCATGAGGGTAGAATGTGTGACTTTTGGGGGGAAAGTCGAATTATGGAGCAAAAACCATTTTTTGGGACTTAGAAAAATTTCGAGATGTGTCAGACTTCCAGGAAGGGGGCGCCTCGGGAGGTGTACCCAGGAGGCTTCCAGGAGCCTGGGTACACTTTTCAGAAAGTACCGTTGGGACTTAGAAAAATTTTCAGGATTTTTGGACTTAGTGCGTTTTTTGGATTTTTGCGCAAAAATCAGATTTCCCCTTCTCCCACCGCTCTGGGGCGTCAATATGATGTGGGGACCCGAGGGAGAGTGCCTCCCATGAGGGTAGAATGTGTGACTTTTGGGGGGAAAGTCGAATTATGGAGCAAAAACCATTTTTTGGGACTTAGAAAAATTTCGAGATGTGTCAGACTTCCAGGAAGGGGGCGCCTCGGGAGGTGTACCCAGGAGGCTTCCAGGAGCCTGGGTACACTTTTCAGAAAGTACCGTTGGGACTTAGAAAAATTTTCAGGATTTTTGGACTTAGTGCGTTTTTTGGATTTTTGTGCAAAAATCAGATTTCCCCTTCTCCCACCGCTCTGGGGCGTCAATATGTTGAGGGGACCCGAGGGAGAGTGCCTCCCATGAGGGTAGAATGTGTGGTTTTTGGGGGGAAAGTCGAATTATGGAAGAAATTGAGTTTTGAGGACAAAAAAGTGTTTTGAGGACAAAAAAGTTTCTTGAGGACAAAAAAGTTTCTCGAGGACAAAAAAGTGTTTTGAGGACAAAAAAGTTTCTTGAGGACAAAAAAGTGTTTTGCGAACAAAAAATGGAATTTTGTGATTTTGTGTAAAAATAAGTAATTTCCCCTACTTCCACCACAGGGGGGCTTCAGTATGTTGTAGGGCCCCCAGGGAGGGTCCCCCAACTGGGTTTAAAGTTTGTGGATCCTGGGCAGAAAGTTGAATTTTGGATGAAAAACCGAATTTTGGGACTTAGAAAAATTTCAAGCTGAGCAGTGACAGACTTCCAGGCAGGGGAGCCTCTCTGGAGGTGTACCGAAAACAGTTCCAGGAGCTGAGGTCATTTTCGAACATTTTTTGTTCGCTCAAATTTTTTTTGTTTTTGAGCTCTAAAAAGCTGTTATTATCAATTGGCTCAAAAATTTCAAGTGTCATGAGCTAGTACATGTTGGAGGAATACGTTTTAGGCAAAAAATTGCAAAAAAAAAAATCCAAGTGAAAAAGAACCGGAATGGGGAATTTCTGACTGCTGTAGCAGCCGCACAGTTCCAGGAGGTCGGATACATTTCCGACTTTGTCCCGCTCATTGAAGTACATTGTCCCGCAATGCAAATACATAGTAATGCGCACCTGCGGGAGAATATAGGAGAGAGTGGGCTCTCTCTACCCCGATGTATGGCGGTTGTTCCTATGGTTCTCTGGCTCGGGTAGGCGACTTAGAAGGTGGTCCCTCTTGTCGTGGAAGTTGCAAAATACGGCCGAGACTGAACTTCCACGGCTCCAGGAGGGACTTTTGCTGGTCGTGCGTCCCAAGTGAGAGAGGCGATCCTGGGGTACCTGAGCCTGACCAGACCCTCCCTCGGTGGTCCCTGGTCTTCTGAAGGGTGATGGCATTCAGGGGGGCAAATCTGGAGTCCGTGGCCGAGTTTGGGCTCTAGAAGGCGGACGCCCCTTCTGACCATGTCCCCTCAGAGCCGGCTGGATGGTTCATGGTCCGCGGCTTTGTCTGGTGGTCTGTGCCCAAGCCGGAGAAGCTGTCCTGGGGTACATGAGCTTTGACCAGACCCTCCCTCGGCGGTCCCTGGTTCTCTGGAGGTGATGGCTGTCAGGGGGGCAAATCTGGAGTCCTCGTGGGAAGGAGGGCTCTGGAAGGCGGACGCCCCCTCTGACTATGTCCCCTCAGAGCAGGCTGGATGGTTCACGGTCCGCGGCTTTGTCTGGCGGTCCATGCCCAAGCCGGAGAAGCTATCCTGGGTACCTGAGCTTCGACCAGACCCTCCCTCGGTGGTCCCTGGTTCTCTGGAGGCGATGGCTGTTGTCAGGGGGGGCAAATCTGGAGTCCTCGTGGGAAGGAGGGCTCTGGAAGGCGGACGCCCCCTCTGACTATGTCCCCTCAGAGCATGCTCGATGGTTCTCAGTCCCTGGCTTTGGCTTTTTGGCCATCCTGGGGTACAT
>NW_027362443.1:0-10000 GCF_039654945.1 Dendrobates tinctorius | reverse complement strand
GTACCTGAGCTTGACCAGACCCTCCCTCGGTGGTCCCTGGTTCTCTGGAGGCGATGGCTGTCGTCAGGGGGGCAAATCTGGAGTCCTCGTGGGAAGGAGGGCTCTGGAAGGCGGACGCCCCCTCTGACTATGTCCCCTCAGAGCGTGCTCGATGGTTCTCAGTCCCTGGCTTTGGCTTGTGGGCCATCCCTGGGGTACATTCTTGCAAAAAAAAAAACGACTAAGTGAAAAAGAACCGGAATGAGGAATTTTCTGGGTGCCGCATCCGCCCTACAGTGACTGGAGGCCGGGTACAGTTCTGACTTCATCCCCTTAAAGTGGGGACGTTGTCCCGCAATGCATATACATAGGAATGCGCACCTGCGGCAGAATACAGGAGAGAGTGCTCTCTCTACCCCGATGGATGGCGATTGTTTCTCTGGTTCTCCGGCTCGGGTAGGCGACTTTAGAAGGTGGTCCCTCTTGTTGTGGAAGTTGCAAAATACGGCCGAGACTGAACTTCCACAGCTCCAGGAGGGACTTTTGCTGGTCGTGAGTCCCAAGTGAGAGAAGCAATCTCGGGGTACCTGAGCCTGACCAGACCCTCCCCGGTGGTCCCTGGTCCTCTGAAGGGTGATCGCTGTCAGGGGGGCAAATCTGGAGTCCATAGCCGAGCTTGGGCTCTGGAAGGCGGACGCCCCTTCTGCCTATGTCCCCTCAGAGCAGGCTCGATGGTTCTCAGTCCCCGGCATTGGCTGGTGGTCCATGCCCAAGCATGAGAAGCGATCCTGGGGTACCTGAGCTTGACAAGACCCTCCCTCGGTGGTCCCTGGTTCTCTGGAGGTGATGGATGTCAGTGGGGGCAAATCTGGAGTCCTTATGGGAAGGGGGACTCTGGTAGGCGGACGCCCCTTCTGCCTATGTCCCCTCAGAGCAGGCTCGATGGTTCTCAGTCCCTGGCATTGGCTGGTGGTCCATGCCCAAGCATGAGAAGTGATCATGGGGTACCTGAGCTTGACCAGACCCTCCCTCGGTGGTCCCTGGTTCTCTGGAGGTGATCGCTGTCAGGGGGGCAAATCTGGAGTCCATAGCCGAGCTTGGGCTCTGGAAGGCGGACGCCCCTTCTGCCTATGTCCCCTCAGAGCAGGCTCGATGGTTCTCAGTCCCCGGCAATGGCTGGTGGTCCATGCCCAAGCATGAGAAGTGATCATGGGGTACCTGAGCTTGACCAGACCCTCCCTCGGTGGTCCCTGGTTCTCTGGAGGTGATGGATGTCAGTGGGGGCAAATCTGGAGTCCTTGTGGGAAGGGGGACTCTGGTAGGCGGACGCCCCTTCTGCCTATGTCCCCTCAGAGCAGGCTCGATGGTTCTCAGTCCCCGGCATTGGCTGGTGGTCCATGCCCAAGCATGAGAAGTGATCATGGGGTACCTGAGCTTGACCAGACCCTCACTCGGTGGTCCCTGGTTCTCTGGAGGTGATGGATGTCAGTGGGGGCAAATCTGGAGTCCTTATGGGAAGGGGGACTCTGGTAGGCGGACGCCCCTTCTGCCTATGTCCCCTCAGAGCAGGCTCGATGGTTCTCAGTCCCTGGCATTGGCTGGTGGTCCATGCCCAAGCATGAGAAGTGATCATGGGGTACCTGAGCTTGACCAGACCCTCCCTCGGTGGTCCCTGGTTCTCTGGAGGTGATCGCTGTCAGGGGGGCAAATCTGGAGTCCATAGCCGAGCTTGGGCTCTGGAAGGCGGACGCCCCTTCTGCCTATGTCCCCTCAGAGCAGGCTCGATGGTTCTCAGTCCCCGGCAATGGCTGGTGGTCCATGCCCAAGCATGAGAAGTGATCATGGGGTACCTGAGCTTGACCAGACCCTCCCTCGGTGGTCCCTGGTTCTCTGGAGGTGATGGATGTAAGTGGGGGCAAATCTGGAGTCCTTATGGGAAGGGGGACTCTGGTAGGCGGACGCCCCTTCTGCCTATGTCCCCTCAGAGCAGGCTCGATGGTTCTCAGTCCCCGGCAATGGCTGGTGGTCCATGCCCAAGCATGAGAAGTGATCATGGGGTACCTGAGCTTGACCAGACCCTCCCTCGGTGGTCCCTGGTTCTCTGGAGGTGATGGATGTAAGTGGGGGCAAATCTGGAGTCCTTATGGGAAGGGGGACTCTGGTAGGCGGACGCCCCTTCTGCCTATGTCCCCTCAGAGCAGGCTCGATGGTTCTCAGTCCCCGGCAATGGCTGGTGGTCCATGCCCAAGCATGAGAAGTGATCATGGGGTACCTGAGCTTGACCAGACCCTCCCTCGGTGGTCCCTGGTTCTCTGGAGGTGATGGATGTCAGTGGGGGCAAATCTGGAGTCCTTGTGGGAAGGGGGACTCTGGTAGGTGGACGCCCTTTCTGCCTATGTCACCTCAGAGCAGGCTTGATGGTTCTTAGGTAGTATGATTTGTTACCCTCCGGATCGATTTCCATACTGCCTCCCTGCTCATTCTCTGATGCACTGCTTGAAGGCATCACTGGTGACTGATTGTCGGCTTCATCCTTCTTTCCTGCATTTACCACCAGCTCGTGGGCATGACACATATCTGTCAGAGTCTTCTCCCGGTACACTCTCTCAGCCATGTCATTTGTATGTGCCAAGTACCGTGCAAACAGTCGCTTTTCACAGTCCGTGTATTGTGAAGTTGTCCAGGTTTCACATACCCGTCGCACTAGGTGGCTAGTGATGTTCGGGAGGTTGTAGCTATGGAGGAAATCATAATGTCAGTACCTGTTTCTACACATGCCCATGCATCATTCGGCTCGTGGCCGTCTTACCTCGAATGGTATTGCCTGAGGCCCACGGATGGATTTGCTATGGCCTTCCCCGTACACGTCACAAAGAAATTAGTGACCTTCCTTCGGCCAGCGGTATAGACAGGTCGGACATGTTCTGCATACACTTTGAACCACTGAAAAAGGAAAAAGAGAGGGGTTTGCTCCCCATGTGGAGTGGTGTTGCCTGGGCTCCCTGACTGGTTGAGTCCCTTACCGATTCTTCTTCCTCTGAAAGTACGAACACTGCGACCTGAGTGGTGGAACATTTGTGAGTCTTCACACCGACAACTGTCATCTGTCTGTCGTGGTACACGTGATGGATCCTCTCGGTCCACTCTGAAACCTGATGTGGAAAGTTATTGAACTGGTGCATGGGAGACCGCTGACCCACAGGGTCTGACTACTTACCGTCATGTTACGGATGACACCTGGTCTCTGGAGATTTTTCAGAACCAGCAGGGCCTGGAGGTAGAGTGCAATTTCCCGGCGTTCTTCATTTGATCCGCCCTCTTCCACAGAGGCTATGCTGGCTAGAAAAGTTGGCCTTGCCTCCTCCAGAATAATCTGGCAGTCCACGGGCGATTTTAGCGGCTTCCTCAGTAGATCGTACCTGGGGAAAAATAAGAGGAATTATTGAACATACATGGCAAAAATCAAGCCGCATATGCGATACTTTGAAGGGTGTGTACCGCTTACTAACAGACTCCTTGCAGGCGCCCTTGTACAATGTCTTCTGTAGGTCCTCAGTGTGATTCATGAATACCTCACAGGCCTTGTAGAGTTCTGGCTTTTCTATTCTCAGTCCCGTGGCCCTCATCTGATAGACAGTGAATCTCCGTATATGCTTCAGCATTCTGAGGGAGGTCTGTTTCGATAGCTGGAGGTTTCCGAGTTTTTCAAAAAATTCATTGATTTTATTTGGCTTCAGTAGGTACTCCAGGGTTACTCTTCTCGGGTTCACAAAGAAGAGGAACCTGGAAACATTTGAGACCTCCTGTTGGCAGTTTGGCACCCCGTGTGTAATGGTTAGGTATGAGCGGAAACCTTTGAACATAGCGTCGTTCATTGAGTGTCGCTTATACAAGCCGGCCATCTTTGTAGCGGTGCGATTTTTGTCCTTCCACTGCCTTTTCTGAATTCTTAAATCGCTACCGTCAGTGACCTCCTCATCTTCCATGGGGTCAGAACAGGCCCCTGTGTGGGCAGTCTCTGAGCGAGGGCTTTCTTGAAAACTTTCCACAGGCTGTAAAAGTGAAGCCTCATCCGATGCATCTGGCTCTGCCAGGGGCAGGGGGCTTTCTGCAGGCCGTAAAAGCAAAGGGATATCGATCTCATCCGAATCTAGCTCCGTCAGGGGCATAGTGCCTGGGCAGAGCTCCAAAATGGCTGGTGGTACCTGAGCGGGCTCTTCAGAGATCAGTGGCGGGATTTGATGCTCAAACCTAGGCTTGTTGGCTATTAAAAATCCGCGACCTTCTAAGAAGGATACAGTCTCCTCCAAGGACTGGAGAGGCTTGAGGTCATTGAAGCGGATAGTTGTACCTCTTTCGGCAATGCATTTGAGCTGAAACTTGGCTGATGCAAGGGCAGCTTTTATATCAGAATCACTCTGGGTCCTCAGACATGTCCTCCTAAGATGTGTGGAAAGGTATTTCGTTGCTCTGTGGCATACGGGACATGTAAGTGGAGTCCGGGGGTGACTGCGGGGATACAAGCAATAGAACCGGTCACCTTCCCTGCACGTATGTCATATGTCTATATGTGGTGGACGAATGTCTTCTACTCACCGCTCCATTTTGAAGTGTCCAGCATAACAGTCCGGTAACCCGTGCGCACCTCGGGGTGTGAGTCAGCCACACGTGAAAGACGCCAGCGGAGGTGATCGGAAATAACTTGCCGGAAATCCGCATACCTCATCACGGGGGGTGAACCAGCCACATGGTTGACGCCTCTACGGATGCCGAGCACCAATAGTGCTGGGGCAAAGATCTCCGCTTCGAGCCGTCTGTCATGATCACTTCCGTGGCATCACGGCGGTTGACACATCCCAAGCGGTGGCGCCTATACGGTTGAGGATCATCCATATCGTTTCTGTAACGATCCCTCCCTGGATACATCCGTCATGATCACATATACAGCACCCCTGAGGTAGACTCAACCACAGGGATGGCGCCTACACCGCTGACGAGCATGCGTCGCTTTCATGGAAGACATTCCGACTGGCTCCGTCTTTCACTATCAACTCATGGTGGCAAAAGCAGTAAGCGCTTGCTTTTACGCTTGCCAAGAGTCTGACGACCCGGGTTCGAACCCTGTCATGGCTGGGAAGTGATATGTATTCTGTGGACTTAGAAAATGTTTTACCTGTGACAGACTTCCAGGTGGTCCGTTTTTCGTAAAGAACACGCCCGCTTGGGTGCTGGATCTCCAGAAGGCGACAATGGAGATCTTGGTGGCGACAGATGTAGGCCGTGTTTTGTGCATGCCAGCCCCGTGGGTAGCCCTCCAGCTAGGAGTTCCCCTTACCGTTTGGTCCGCGTCTCCTAGGGGGACTCTTTCTGGTTGGCTGCCCGAGTCGGGTGCACATTCCTGGGTTACTCAATCCACGAATCCTTCTGCTTGGGTGCTGGATCCTCCAGAAGGCGACAATGGAGATCTTGGTGGCGGCAGACGGACAGATGTAGGCCGTGTTTTGTGCATGCCAGCCCCGTGGGTAGCCCTCCAGCTAGGAGTTCCCCCTACCGTTTGGTCCGCGTCTCCTAGGGGGGACTCTTTCTGGTTGGCTGCCCGAGTCGGGTGCACATTCCTGGGTTACTCAATCCACGAATCCTTCTGCTTGGGTGCTGGATCCTCCAGAAGGCGACAATGGAGATCTTGGTGGCGGCAGACGGACAGATGTAGGCCGTGTTTTGTGCATGCCAGCCCCGTGGGTAGCCCTCCAGCTAGGAGTTCCCCCTACCGTTTGGTCCGCGTCTCCTAGGGGGACTCTTTCTGGTTGGCTGCCCGAGTCGGGTGCACATTCCTGGGTTACTCAAGCCACGAATCCTTCTGCTTGGGTGCTGGATCCTCCAGAAGGCGACAATGGAGATCTTGGTGGCGGCAGACGGACAGATGTAGGCCGTGTTTTGTGCATGCCAGCCCCGTGGGTAGCCCTCCAGCTAGGAGTTCCCCTTACCGTTTGGTCCGCGTCTCCTAGGGGGGACTCTTTCTGGTTGGCTGCCCGAGTCGGGTGCACATTCCTGGGTTACTTGAGCCACGAAGCCTTCTGCTTGGGTGCTGGATCTCCAGAAGGCGACAATGGAGATCTTGGTGGCGGCAGATGGACAGATGTAGGCCGTGTTTTGTGCATGCCAGCCCCGTGGGTAGCCCTCCAGCTAGGAGTTCCCCCTACCGTTTGGTCCACGTCTCCTAGGGGGACTCTTTCTGGTTGGCTGCCCGAGTCGGGTGCACATTCCTGGGTTACTGGAGCCACGAATCCTCCTGCTTGGGTGCGGGATCTCCAGAAGGCGAAAATGGAGATCTTGGTGTCGGTAGATAGACAAATGTAGGCCGCGCCCGGCTGAAACAAAACGACTGTTCCTTTGGGCGGGACAACTATGACCGAGGTGGATCACTTTGGCCGCGGCCGGGCTGTGAACTCCCGACCCCCAGCTCAGACCCACCCTGAGTAGATTCGGAAGGGGGCTTAATGGTCGGTTGGCGGGCTTAATATTCGTCCTGTAGCGGTCGGTTGGTGGGCTTAATATTCGTCCTGTAGCGGTCGGTTGGTGGGCTTAATATTCGTCCTGTAGCGGTCGGTTGGTGGGCTTAATATTCGCCCTGAAAGCGGTGGCTGGAAGTCAGAGAGTGAAATATATGTCTGAGAGTGTCCCAAATGAGGCCCCAAACTGGGGGTGAAATTTCTGGATCCTGGGCGGAAGGTTGAATTTTGGGTGAAAAAACCGAATTTTGGGACTTAGAAAAATTTCGAGATGTGACAGACTTCCAGGAAGGGGAGCGTCTCGGGAGGTGTACCCAGGAGGCTTCCAGGAGCCTGGGTACACTTTTCAGAAAGTACCGTTGGGACTTAGAAAAATTTTCAGGATTTTTGGACTTAGTGCGTTTTTTGGATTTTTGTGCAAAAATCAGATTTCCCCTTCTCCCACCGCTCTGGGGCGTCAATATGATGTGGGGACCCGAGGGAGAGTGCCTCCCATGAGGGTAGAATGTGTGACTTTTGGGGGGAAAGTCGAATTATGGAGCAAAAACCATTTTTTGGGACTTAGAAAAATTTCGAGATGTGTCAGACTTCCAGGAAGGGGGCGCCTCGGGAGGTGTACCCAGGAGGCTTCCAGGAGCCTGGGTACACTTTTCAGAAAGTACCGTTGGGACTTAGAAAAATTTTCAGGATTTTTGGACTTAGTGCGTTTTTTGGATTTTTGTGCAAAAATCAGATTTCCCCTTCTCCCACCGCTCTGGGGCGTCAATATGATGTGGGGACCCGAGGGAGAGTGCCTCCCATGAGGGTAGAATGTGTGACTTTTGGGGGGAAAGTCGAATTATGGAGCAAAAACCATTTTTTGGGACTTAGAAAAATTTCGAGATGTGTCAGACTTCCAGGAAGGGGGCGCCTCGGGAGGTGTACCCAGGAGGCTTCCAGGAGCCTGGGTACACTTTTCAGAAAGTACCGTTGGGACTTAGAAAAATTTTCAGGATTTTTGGACTTAGTGCGTTTTTTGGATTTTTGTGCAAAAATCAGATTTCCCCTTCTCCCACCGCTCTGGGGCGTCAATATGATGTGGGGACCCGAGGGAGAGTGCCTCCCATGAGGGTAGAATGTGTGACTTTTGGGGGGAAAGTCGAATTATGGAGCAAAAACCATTTTTTGGGACTTAGAAAAATTTCGAGATGTGTCAGACTTCCAGGAAGGGGGCGCCTCGGGAGGTGTACCCAGGAGGCTTCCAGGAGCCTGGGTACACTTTTCAGAAAGTACCGTTGGGACTTAGAAAAATTTTCAGGATTTTTGGACTTAGTGCGTTTTTTGGATTTTTGTGCAAAAATCAGATTTCCCCTTCTCCCACCGCTCTGGGGCGTCAATATGATGTGGGGACCCGAGGGAGAGTGCCTCCCATGAGGGTAGAATGTGTGACTTTTGGGGGGAAAGTCGAATTATGGAGCAAAAACCATTTTTTGGGACTTAGAAAAATTTCGAGATGTGTCAGACTTCCAGGAAGGGGGCGCCTCGGGAGGTGTACCCAGGAGGCTTCCAGGAGCCTGGGTACACTTTTCAGAAAGTACCGTTGGGACTTAGAAAAATTTTCAGGATTTTTGGACTTAGTGCGTTTTTTGGATTTTTGTGCAAAAATCAGATTTCCCCTTCTCCCACCGCTCTGGGGCGTCAATATGATGTGGGGACCCGAGGGAGAGTGCCTCCCATGAGGGTAGAATGTGTGACTTTTGGGGGGAAAGTCGAATTATGGAGCAAAAACCATTTTTTGGGACTTAGAAAAATTTCGAGATGTGTCAGACTTCCAGGAAGGGGGCGCCTCGGGAGGTGTACCCAGGAGGCTTCCAGGAGCCTGGGTACACTTTTCAGAAAGTACCGTTGGGACTTAGAAAAATTTTCAGGATTTTTGGACTTAGTGCGTTTTTTGGATTTTTGTGCAAAAATCAGATTTCCCCTTCTCCCACCGCTCTGGGGCGTCAATATGATGTGGGGACCCGAGGGAGAGTGCCTCCCATGAGGGTAGAATGTGTGACTTTTGGGGGGAAAGTCGAATTATGGAGCAAAAACCATTTTTTGGGACTTAGAAAAATTTCGAGATGTGTCAGACTTCCAGGAAGGGGGCGCCTCGGGAGGTGTACCCAGGAGGCTTCCAGGAGCCTGGGTACACTTTTCAGAAAGTACCGTTGGGACTTAGAAAAATTTTCAGGATTTTTGGACTTAGTGCGTTTTTTGGATTTTTGTGCAAAAATCAGATTTCCCCTTCTCCCACCGCTCTGGGGCGTCAATATGATGTGGGGACCCGAGGGAGAGTGCCTCCCATGAGGGTAGAATGTGTGACTTTTGGGGGGAAAGTCGAATTATGGAGCAAAAACCATTTTTTGGGACTTAGAAAAATTTCGAGATGTGTCAGACTTCCAGGAAGGGGGCGCCTCGGGAGGTGTACCCAGGAGGCTTCCAGGAGCCTGGGTACACTTTTCAGAAAGTACCGTTGGGACTTAGAAAAATTTTCAGGATTTTTGGACTTAGTGCGTTTTTTGGATTTTTGCGCAAAAATCAGATTTCCCCTTCTCCCACCGCTCTGGGGCGTCAATATGATGTGGGGACCCGAGGGAGAGTGCCTCCCATGAGGGTAGAATGTGTGACTTTTGGGGGGAAAGTCGAATTATGGAGCAAAAACCATTTTTTGGGACTTAGAAAAATTTCGAGATGTGTCAGACTTCCAGGAAGGGGGCGCCTCGGGAGGTGTACCCAGGAGGCTTCCAGGAGCCTGGGTACACTTTTCAGAAAGTACCGTTGGGACTTAGAAAAATTTTCAGGATTTTTGGACTTAGTGCGTTTTTTGGATTTTTGTGCAAAAATCAGATTTCCCCTTCTCCCACCGCTCTGGGGCGTCAATATGATGTGGGGACCCGAGGGAGAGTGCCTCCCATGAGGGTAGAATGTGTGACTTTTGGGGGGAAAGTCGAATTATGGAGCAAAAACCATTTTTTGGGACTTAGAAAAATTTCGAGATGTGTCAGACTTCCAGGAAGGGGGCGCCTCGGGAGGTGTACCCAGGAGGCTTCCAGGAGCCTGGGTACACTTTTCAGAAAGTACCGTTGGGACTTAGAAAAATTTTCAGGATTTTTGGACTTAGTGCGTTTTTTGGATTTTTGCGCAAAAATCAGATTTCCCCTTCTCCCACCGCTCTGGGGCGTCAATATGATGTGGGGACCCGAGGGAGAGTGCCTCCCATGAGGGTAGAATGTGTGACTTTTGGGGGGAAAGTCGAATTATGGAGCAAAAACCATTTTTTGGGACTTAGAAAAATTTCGAGATGTGTCAGACTTCCAGGAAGGGGGCGCCTCGGGAGGTGTACCCAGGAGGCTTCCAGGAGCCTGGGTACACTTTTCAGAAAGTACCGTTGGGACTTAGAAAAATTTTCAGGATTTTTGGACTTAGTGCGTTTTTTGGATTTTTGTGCAAAAATCAGATTTCCCCTTCTCCCACCGCTCTGGGGCGTCAAT
>NW_027362442.1:0-46454 GCF_039654945.1 Dendrobates tinctorius | reverse complement strand
TCACGAGCGAGAGAGATTTGGCTGCCACAGAATGGGATTTGGGGTTAAATATCATGAAAGGACATTCATTCGGGCATGCTCAGTATAAAAAGGAGGATCCGATGGCAGATTCCGTCAATTGACGGTTGGCAACGGATCCACCGCCTTTTCTCATCCACATCTCGCTTCTTAAGGCCCCTTTCACACTCCAGTCTTTTGCAATCAGTCACAATCCGTGTTCAGATCCGTCAAGTGGACGGATCCTGCGTATATTGCAAAAAACTGATGCACTGGATCTGTTTTTATGACTGATCCGTTGTAGCAGCCTTGCTGTAGGAATTAAAGAAACAGAATTCTGGAGCGAGAGAGAGAGAGAAGGATTTTGTGCCAGAATAGAAAAAGCAGCCGCAGGGGTTAAAATAAAGGAAGAAAAATGATTCCGGGCATGCTCAGTTTTAAAAGATGGAATCCGTCGCTATCCGACTTTTCGACGTACACAAAAAATGTTCATCTGTCCGTTGTCTCTGGCCAACGGACAGAGATTTTCTGACGGATCCGTTGGACGACAGATGAAACGTGTGGCCATCCGTCACAATCTGTCACTAATACAAGTCTATGAGAAAAAAACGGATCCAGCATGAAAAAATGATGGAAAGCCAAAATTAGAGTTGAGCGAAACGGATCGAAAAATTTCAAAAGTCGCCGACTTTTGGCAAAGTCGGGTTTCATGAAACGAAACCCGACCCTAGGATGAGGTCGGCCACGAGGTCGGCAACTTACGTGCCAAAGTCCGCGTTTCAAAAGTTTGTTTTGCGCTCTTTTTCAGCCAATCAGGATCCACGGACACTGTGGGCAACGTGATGACATAGGCAGGGGTCACCACCATCTTTCAGAAGGGCATGCAAGTGATTGGCTTGCTTTGGTGGGCGTCACAGGGGGTATAAAAGGGCGTGCACGCCGACCGCCATGTTCCTCATGCTGATCTCAGAAGAGGGAGAGCTGCTGCTGATTCTGTAGGGAGAGCGTTAGGCAGGGAAAAAGACACCAAAAACTGCTTCTGCTGCTAGCGATTTTGCCTGTACAACACACCAGTCACTGTGTGTGCAGTGCAAGGGGAGGCTATATTTTGCTGGATCAACGGTGTTGGTTGTTAGGCTGCCTTCTAAGGCTTCCTGACGGCTGCATTGCTGTTTACCCACTGCTCTGCAAACTGCTTTTTTAAAAGCAATCCCAATTTTTTTTTTGTCCTGCTGAGGTACTGAGCGTGCATTTTTTCACACCATACAGCGGTGCACACTCCTCACACAGTACCGTGTAACGGCTGTTATCACAGCCACAGTGAAGCTATCTGTGTGTCACTCTGTAAGAATAAGTCGAGGACATGTTCCGTTCTTACAGACCTGCACCTTCTAGTTTTGTCTAGCTTGCAAACAGTTAAATATATTTGCTGTTTGATCACATTCAAAACTATAAAGAGACAGCGTGTGTCAGTCCGTATACTTAAAAAACACGGAGTTTGACAATTTTACGTACACCGGACAGCCGTGTACGTGCACGCTCCTCTCAGTACCGTGTAACGGCTGTTATCACGGCCACAGTGAAGCTATCTGTGTGTCACTCTGTAAGAATAAGTTGAGGACATGTTCCGTTCTTACAGACCTGCACCTTCTAATTTTGTCTAGCTTTCAAACAGTTAAATATATTTGCTGTTTGATCACATTTAAAACTATAGAGAGACAGCGTGTGTCAGTCCGTATACTTAAAAAACACGGACCTTGACAATTTTACGTACACCGGACAGCCATGTATGTGCACGCTCCTCTCAGTACCGTGTAACGGCTGTTATCACGGCCACAGTGAAGCTATCTGTGTGTCACTCTGGAAGGATAAGTGGAGGACTTGTTCTGTTCTTGCAGACTCTAGGGAGATTCCTATTCTGCCCAATTCTATATACACCTTGTAGTTTGTGATACACTAGCCAATTTCTGCCTGTGACATAGCGCTGTGATATTCAGTGGGCCTCACACAATCCATAAGTGTCCAGTGTCCACAAGTGTGTGCAGAAATTCAAAATCTCCCTTATCCTGTAGTCACTTTTTTCACACCTGTGCCATCGAGCCTGTGACATAGCGCTGTGATATTCAGTGGGCCTCACACAATCCAAAAGTGTACAGTGTCCACAAATGTGTGCAGAAATTCAAAATCTCCCCTGTCCTATAGACACCTTGTACCTTGTTTTACATTACTATATAGTTTGTTGGATTTTGTCTACATTTCTACCAAAAATGAGGAAGGCTGGTGGAAGAGGCTGTGGAATTGGGCGGGGGTTGGCAGCTGGTAATGATGGTGTTGGTGGTGGATCTGATGGTAGTGGCAAAAGCAAAATAGGACCGAATGCAGGAGGTGTTGAGCCTGTGTCATCATCTGGCTCCACAAGGCCTCGAAGGCTTACTTTTCTAGGAGTTGGCAAACCGCTTTTAAAGCCAGAGCTTCAGGAAAAAGTTTTGGCTTACATTGCTGACTCAGCCTCCAGCTCTATCGCCTCCTCTTCTGAAGTTGTAAAAAATAAAAGCACTGAGTCGTCATTGGAGGCTCATGTTCATGAACCACAAATTTCCTTGTGTCCTTCACCCCAACCAAGATTGAAGGATGACGCAGGCCATACTACTGATTACTCCATGGAGCTGTTTTCACATACCATGCCTGGATTATCAAGTGAAATGGTGAATTACCCAGGCCAAGATGAATCTGACATCGAGTGCCCTGATGCACAGCCACTGATAGATGATTCTGCTGGTACATTCACTCAGAGCACTACATTGTCCTCGCAGTGTACGGAGCCAGATTCTGACCCTGATGAGACTCAGGTGCCCCTTCCCGCACACTATACCACCATACACGGTGACACAGAGGAAGGTGCACATGACATTGAAGAGGAGGTGATGGATGATCCAGTTGTTGACCCAGATTGGCATCCATTGGGGGAAGAGGGTGCTGCTTCCAATAGCTCAGATGAGGAGCATCCACAGCAGACATCGACATCGCAACAGCTGTTATCTGGCAGGCACGGAGCACTCCAAAGACAGGTTCCAAAAATCAAAAGAGTTGCTGGACAGCTTGTCCAGAGGGTCAAAATATCACAGCGTGCTAGGCCGCAAAATGTCTGCCAAAGTAGGAAGAGTGCAGTGTGGCACTTTTTTGAACAAAATCCTCATGATCAGGCCAAGGTTATCTGTAAGAAGTGCGCAAAGACCTTTAGCCGAGTGAAAAATCTGAAAAATTTGAATACTAGTTGCATGCTTAGACATTCAACCACCATGCACTTGCAAGCGTGGACACAACACCAAACCTCAAGTACCACATGTGCAACTGATCACAAAGAAGGTAGTCAGCAATGCTACATTGTTTCCCCCACTGTAAGCCCACCGGTTAGCACAGCAGCAAATGTTGAGGTGTTGTTGCAAGGCCACAGCAGTCAGGGAATCCCACTGTTATATCAACGAAAGACTGAATCTAGGCCATCAGAAAGAACACCAACTCCATCACCATCATCAACCCTCTCTCAGTCCGCCCTGTCCACCGCTACTTCCACCATATGCAGCTCTCAAGTCCAGCTCACCCTCCCAGACACTATGAGTAGGTCAAGAAAGTACTCAGTCTCTCATCCGCGTACACTGGGTTTGAACGCCCACATTGCCAAACTAATCTCATTTGAGATGATGCCCTATCGGTTGGTGGAAAGCGCAGCTTTCCGCGAACTCATGGCCTATGCAGTACCACGCTATGACCTACCCAGTCACCACTTCTCTCGCAAAGCCATCCCAGCCCTCCACCATCATGTGAAAGACCGCATTGTCCATGCACTCAAGCAGTCAGTGAGTGGCAAGGTGCACCTCACAACTGATGCATGGTCCAGTCGGCATGGGCAGGGCCGTTACGTGTCCATCACTGCGCACTGGGTTAATGTGGTGGATGCAGGGTCCACAGGGGACAGCGGTGGTGGGACAGTGCTGCCTAGCCCACGGTATAGGAAACAGTTGGCTGTAGGCATTCGATCCTCCTCCTCCTCCTCCAGAAGCGAAAGCTCGTCCACAAAGCGCAGTCGTACGAGCACTCCATCTGCAGCTGCCACTGTTGCACACGAGGTGTCCCCCCTATCGAGCAGCTAGTGGAAAGCGTCAGCAGGCTGTGTTACAGATGATGTGTTTGGGCGACAGACACACCGCCGAGGTGCTCGCCGAGTACTTCCAGCGACAAACTGAGTCATGGCTGGGCAGTGTACATCTTGAGGCAGGCAAGGTAGTTAGTGATAACGGCCGTAATTTTGTGGCAGCCATAGCCCTTTCAATACTCAGCCACATACCTTGCTTGGCTCACACCTTGAACCTGGTGGTGCAGTGCTTCCTCAATAATTATCCGGAGTTAACAGCCCTGCTCCAGAAGGTGCGAAGACTGTGCGCGCACATCCGCCGGTCGCCTGTACACTCCATTCGTATGCAGAAGCTGCAGTGATTGCTCCACCTTCCCAACCACCGCCTCATTATCGACATTGCAACAAGGTGGAACTCCACCCTGCACATGGTTGAGCGGCTGTGCGAGCAGAGGCAGGCCATAATGCATTTGTGGGAGGATACACGGCCAGGCACTTTGAGAGCAGACATGGAGTTGACAGGTGTGCAGTGGTCGAAGCTAAAAGACCTCTGTAAAGTCCTTCAGTGTTTTGAGGAATGCACACGGCTGGTAAGCGCAGACGACGCCATCCTAAGCATGAGCATCCCACTTATGCGTCTGCTCATGCAAACTTTGATGCACCTTAAGGAGCAGGCGTCTGCAGCCAATGTTGACGAGGAGGGAATCCTTGATGACATTCAGCCATTGTCTGCTCAGGGACCTCTCCTGGACGAGGTGGAGGAAGAAGAGGAGGAGGAGGAGGATGATGATGGGGATGATTACTTAGGGGAGGAGGATGCATCTCGTGGGGCAAGTGAAAATGTTGGCGTGGTAAGGTCTGGTACAGGGTTTGTGCGTGACTGGAGGGATGTGGATTTGCCAGAAAGTGCTCCTCCAACCAGCACTCGCAGTGCATCATTGACACCGGGAACATTGGCCCACATGTCAGATTATGCCTTGCAGATCCTAAAAAGGGACCCCCGCATTGCCAAAATGATGAACGATGACGACTACTGGTTGGCCAGCATCCTGGATCCACGCTATAAAGGCAAATTACAAAACATCATGCCACAGGAGAACCTTGACCTAATATTGGCTAATAAACAAGCAACTCTGGTAAATCGGTTGCTTGAGGCATTCCCAGCACACAGCAGTGGTGATGTTTCTCACACGAGCCGTACGGGCCGGGGGCAGCTTGGCAGAGGTGTTCGTGGTGCACACAGCAGAAGTGGCGTTGGAGACAGGGGTTTCATGACAATGTTGTGGACTGATTTTTCAAGTACCACTCACACAACTGGTAATACTGCATCGATGGAAAGTGACAGGAGACAGCAGTTGTCAACTATGGTTACAAACTACTTTTCCTCCCATATCGATGTTCTCCCACACAGGTCATTCCCCTTTGACTATTGGGCCGCTAAACTGGACACCTGGCTGAATTGGCACAATATGCCTTACAGGAGCTCGCTTGCCCAGCTGCAAGTGTGCTATCGGAAAGAGTCTTCAGTGCAGCTGGATCAATCCTGACAGAAAAAAGGACCCGTCTGTCAACCCAAAATGTGGATGATCTAACCTTCATTAAAATAAACCATGCATGGGTTTCCAAGGATTTTGTCCCACCTTCCCTTGATGACACATAGGTTGCCAGAAAAATGGCTTGCTTTGGTTATCCTCCTATTCCGCGAACTTGATCTATTTCGCCTTTTGCAGCAGCTGAATGTCCCACATCAACATATGCCACTTTGTAAACCTCCCTAACTGGGCTGCCCCCCCCAATGGCCGGGGTCACCACCTAGCACCTGAAACCGTGCAAGTGCCGTTGCCCTGGACAGGTGGGTGGGCCGACTCTTGGGCGTGGGCACTGGCACAGGGTCCCTCATAGTGCAATCAAGTGTCTCTGACGGTGGTGGTGCACACCCGCCGTCAGACACACCGCCATACTATGAGGGGCCCAGGGCCAGTACCGACGCCCACGAGTGTGCCCCACTTGCTTGGGCAGGGCCCCAGCAATTGCAATGTTTACCTCTCCCTGCTCCTCCGCTGTGTAGTCTGGTCTGTCAAATCCTTCACTGGGACTGCCACTACAAATTGATTGAACTGAAAGATGATGGTTAAGATGTAGCTATGCCCTGTCCTGCTGTCCGGGCTCTAGCTCCAGAGAGCCTGCCTCCTGATGTATAGACATATATTTTGAATGTGTACGCTATCCATACATGTTATCCGGGGATACGGTACCCTTTCTAACCTTTGTGCAATCACGTGCAATCCATACTGGGCCTAACACCGTCTGAGCCTGCCTCCTGATGTATAGACATATATTTTGAATGTGTACGCTATCCATACATGTTATCTGGGGATACGGTACCCTTTCTCACCTTTGGGCAATCACGTGTAATCCATACTGGGCGTGAGAACGGCTGGCGAGCTGTTAAGCAAGCTACAGCACCTGTGGTTTGCACACATAAGTTTTTAATTTTTTCAGGAATGACGGTTAGGCCTAATTCCGGAACTGCGGTTGACCTGCACTTACTGGGAAATCATCGTTCGCGGGTAATAATTGTAATCAGTGATCCCCATCACTAACGTTGTTCAGCGGGTTATCTGCACCTGTAAGCGACAAACGCTGGCCTTTTCAGTGTAGCGCACATGCAGCCACGGACATGTAAGGGCATGACACACCAGTTATTGGCCAATCTCATGTGCCAGAGCCTCACGTGTCCCTCTAGTAAGCCGGACTCGGACCGCGGGGCATGACGGAGTCTCGTTCGTTAACGGAATTAAGCTTGCAATGTGTGCATCTGTTCTGTAGCTGGCATGGTTGAGGTTTCCCAGGTGGAGTCGAATTTAACCGTAGGCTCCACTCCTGCTGGTGCCCTTCTGGACATTCCTTTAAGGTTCAGCTTTGCAACCATACTGCCCACGTAAAACAAACACTTTGCCTTCATGAACGCTGTTTGGAGGGTCATGACTCGTGGGAATAACGCCGCCCAATCAGTTAACCTACTAGAGAGATCCTTCGTTGCTCCCAAGCATGACATCACACTCCCTAGGAGGAAGGTAATGCCACTGTGGCGACCGTACTCCTGGGGGCGACACAAGTGCACTGATGCCCAGCCACTGCTCGATGAATCTGCTGGTACATTGACCCAGACCACTACATTCCCCTCGCACGCTACACGGCCTGAATCTGACCCTGATGAAACTCAGGTTACCCTTCCCATATACAGTTCCATCTTACACGGTGACAAAGAGGAAGCTGCAGATGAAAGTGCAGGTTCGGCCCACCCACCATCAGACACACCACCGTACTATCAGGGGCCCTGTGCCAGTGCCGTCGCCAACGAGTGGGCCCCCCCTGCTTGCTCAGGATCACAGCACTTGCAAGGTTGAAATACTGTGCAGTGAGATGGAAGATGGGGACGACGAGGAGTCCAGACTAGTACAGGGATTCCCTAGCGAGGAGACTTATTTGATTGTTTGCAATGTTGGGACAGCAATTTTTGGGGAGCACTATACTCTGGAGAATGATAGATGGGGCCCACCATACACTGGAACATTCCAAAGGTGGACATCAGACACTGGAGCAGCATTTACAGGGCCCATTATACACTAGAGCATTAGAAATGGGGCCCATTATGTTTGGAGCATTATTTGGGCCCATAAGACAGTGGAGCTTCATCCATGGGGACCAACATATACTGTAGCATTATGTGGAGCTCATCATATACTGTTTCAAACATTATATGGGACCAATGATTCTGTATGGAGAAATAGATGGGCCTCGTCATGAGATGTAAAAAGTGAAGTATTTTTCATTGTACTATACCGCTATTTCTCTGCCGTATCGGAGCATGATGAGTTTTGGTATGTGTTAAAGGGGCGCTCTTTCGCCCAGGTCACATAAAAACCTGGAGCCAGCCCCCCCCCACAACTTTAGCCAAATAACCCCCATTTTTCAGAGCGTAACTTGTATTATGAAGTTAATTAAGGTTGACAAGCTTAAGTAAGAAGGATTGATGCTTTTGGCATTCAAATGGGCACTGTAGGTGTGTTTCCTGTCCTCCTCTCACTGCCGACTTTTATTCCCCATTGACTTACATTGGGTTTCGTGTTTCGGGACGACCCCGACTTTTCCCTATAATCGAACGATCTTGCTCGACCCGACTTTTGGAAAAGTCGGGTTTCACGAAACGAAACTCGACCCTAAAAAACCAAAAGTCGCTCAACTCTATCAACGACTAAAGAAATTTTTCGACCGCCCCGGGCGCCACAAACAGTTGCTATGCCACTGAGCTGCAGGAATGTATAATGTGTATAACGTGCACAGTAATGAATGTTCTAAATATTCACTGTCATTACCAAGAATTATCCGTGTTATATGGCCGGTACAAGATGCAGTGCCACCGACGGCGCACAGGCAGGTAAATAGGATGGTTTTTTTCTTAACAGGAATCATACATACAAAGATAGGGGATAAGGAGCCATGCATACAATGACAGGGACGGGGGAAACATGCATACCACGGTAGGGATGAGTGGTCAATGCACACCCGGCTTATACTCAAGTCAATAAGTTTACCCAGTTTTTCGTGGCAAAAGTTGGTGCCTCGGCTTATACTCGGGTCGGCTTATACTCGAGTATATACGGTAAGAGGTAAAACCTGACAAGAATAAACAATAATTTGCAGTTAGCCCAATCGTGGGGATAAATAGCTGAGAAATAAATAGTGATTAGTATATCTTAATAAATATATTGCAATTCGCCCAGTACAAAGCTGTGAAAAAAAAATGGTAGTTACTATTTCCATTAAGTTTTGCACTCAACCAGTTGATTAACCAAGAGTGATGGCATGTACCCGAATAGAATTCTCCTAGAGGCTGCAAATAAGAGCGGCAGGAAGTAAAGGGTTAATTGGTACATAGAACACACAAATGGGTGAAAATATTAAATGGTCATGAGCAATATGTCCCGGCATAAAGAGTGTGATTATATCCTTAGTCCATAGTTAATGCTTGGTATAAACCTGCATTCATAAAATAGTCCAATGTCTATAGCCGTGGGGAGAGCTGCCCCGGCCGATGACGGATACACCAAGTACTTTCTCCAATGAGTGGAGGGCTCGTGCCCTGTGAAATAGCGCGCTGAACAGTACAAGGTGATTTCACCATATATAGTTGTATGTGAGTGTTGCTACTCACAATACCTCCGATGGTCTGCGTAGAATCCGGTGACTGCGTTCTGGCTAGTGCAGTAAAGGTCGGACCTGGGAGATGCGGCGATATGCCGAGGTGTAGTGTGAGACCAGCGCTCCTGCGCTCCAGCTGTCGGCAGGGATCCGGTCACTCTGGTCGATAGCTGCGTCCCGGCAGATGTGCAGTAGGAGCAGGACCTGTGTGACGCGGTGGATCACGTGGTGCCGTGTAACTGCTGCTAGATGGAGGTACGGGTGGCAAAAAGGGCCGAAACCAACGCGTTTCGGAAAACTCAGCTTCTTTCTTCAGGTCCGGGACATATTGCTTCTGACCATTTAATATTTTCACCCAATTGTGTTCTATGTACATATTAACCCTTTACTTCTAGGAGAATTCTATTCGGGTACATGCCATCTCTCCTTGGTTAATCAATTGTTTGAGTGCAATACTTACTATTTCCATTAACTACCATTTTTTTCACAGCTTTGTACTGAGCGAGTTGCAATATATTCATTAAGATATACTAATCACTATTTATTTCTCAGCTATTTATCCCCACAATTGGGCTAACTGCAGTTTATTGTTTATTCTTGTCAGGTTTTACCTATTAAACATTCTTCTATTTGTCTCATTAATAAGTGACTAGCTTTTCTCCCACATCTTGGTTTTTTCAGCGCGAGTCTATCACAAATATTTATAATCCTTTCGATTTCCTTGTGGTTGGTATCTAGAGTCGCAGCAGTTACAAAACCTTTTACACAGGCGTCACTTTATCGCTATCCTTCATTTTTTGTTTTTAACAATTTTTCCCTGGATCTGTAGCTGGATATTTCCTGCTTTTGAATTGCCTCCTATATACAGTATGAGCCTGCACATTGCTTCCTATATACAGTATGAGTCTGCACATAGTCTCCTATATACAGTATGAGCCTGCACATTGCTTCCTATATACAGTATGAGGCCGCATATAGCCTCCTATATACAGTATGAGCCGGCACAGCGCTTCCTATATACAGTATGAGTCTGCACATAGTCTCCTATATACAGTATAAGCCTGCACATCGCTTCCTATATACAGTATGAGGCCGCATATAGCCTCCTATATACAGTATGAGCCTGTACTTCGCTTCCTATATACAGTATGAGGCCGCATATAGCCTCCTATATACAGTATGAGCACCCACATATAGCCTCCTGAATGCAGTGTTTACCTCCTATATACAGTATGAGCCTGCACATTGCTTCCTATATACAGTATGAGCCTGCACATAGCCTCCTATATACAGTAGGAAAAAAAAAATGATTGAATGAGAGTAATGGTTTTGGGTCCTTTCTGTAAAAATCGTATGGGTATCTTTTTAGTCTTGGTTTTAGTTTTCTGTTTTTAATTATTTTTTCCTGTGCTTATACTCCAGTTCTCTATCTTCGCATCGCAATATATAAGATCTGGCATGAAATTCATTGTTGAGGGCATTTCAAGATTTTATGAGGAAACACTCCTTTCACAAGAAATCTACAGCTCTTTTCGTACCCATTGGGTCTTCAATATTTCATATTATTTGTTCACATTTTTATTCATTTTTTCTTTTTTTATTTCTTTATTTCATTTACATTTTTATTTGTTTTATTTTTATATATATTTTTTTCACTCATTTTTTATTTTTTTCACAATTTTCTTTGTGTATTTTTGCTATGTATTATGCATTATACATAATTGTGTGTATAATTACTTTATGATATATGACATTTGATGTATGTATTGAATGCCATGTGTTATTTTTATGTACATTTGTTTTTTAACAGAGACATGATATATAGTTGTTATAGTTATATGATGCACATACACTTTCATATAGCCTGCATACACATTATGCTAATTGTTAAAAAAAATTTTTATTGCTTGCATAGTGTGCTTATAATTGACACATATGTGTGTGCCTTTGCACTCTGTCAGGCATATTCACTTTAATGGTTCATACACACCGCTATAATTATTTCAGCATCATTATGTTTTATCCCCTCACTTTCAACACTTGCTATCACTTTAAGTAGTGATTATTATTCTTCATAATTATTTTATTTTCTTGTCCTCACTTGAGCGCATGCCCAGTTCTGTCCTCCCTAGGAGCCGTCTGACGTGCTCAGTCTGGTATGTGGCGGTCTCTGACTGTTTTGCAGCTTGAGCCGCTTTCATGCTGATGAGCGCTGATCATAGACTCCCTGTTCATAGTGGGGACTCAACAGCGCATGCGCCGATAATGCTGTGGACGTTTAGAACTGGATACTATTGACGTCATTGTGGACACTACAGCTCAGGTCCTGAATTTTACAAGCTTTATTAGGGAAAGCGGTTTATTGGTTGACCGCACTATATAAACTAGATCCGGGGCACTTGTAAACAACGCCTCCTGAGGAAGCTGCGGCGTAACGCGCGTAGGGGCGGCAGGTTTTACAGCGACATACACTACACATGTAAGTTGTTACTTTCTAATGCAGTCCTTGTATCTTACTCCGGAATTTGTATAGACAGTTTTTACTCTGTGTACACTTAACGCCTACCAGGCTTATTTGATACAAGGCACTTGTGCACTTTATATTCAGCAGTTTACTCTGGGCACTTATTGTATGCAAAACCTTATCTGGGCATACATATTATGTAAATGGGGAGTTTGCTGTTTACTATGCATTCTATTTGTGAAAGGAAAGCAAAGAAACTACATGTTTTATACAGATAAAAACTTTATTAACTGTCAAGGTGCTGGTTTAATTATATTGTGTTTATGTCTGCTGTAACTTGCATTTAGCATTTATGCTCTGTTAATTATTCTAAATAAATTATTTAGCTTGAAAAACTCCAATTTTGATCTCTTGTGATGCTTAATAGCTCATTTATGAGATTTTTTTTGCTATTATATTTCCAGTGAGTTGAGCCTTTGAAGAATTTTTTCCAGTATTTGGCATATATTTGTACTTTATCCTATGTACAGTATGAGCCTGTACATCGATTCCTATATACAGTATGAGGCTGCATATAGCCTCCTATATACAGTATGAGCCCACATAGCCTCCTGTATACAGTATGAGCCTGCATATTGCTTCTATATACAATATGAGCCCACATAGCCTCCTATATACAGAATGAGCCTGTACATCGATTCCTATATACAGTATGAGGCCGCATATAGCCATCTATATACAGTATGAGGCCGCATATAGTCTCCTATATACAGTATGAGCCTGCATATTGCTTCTATATACAATATGATCCCACATAGCCTCTTATATACAGTAAGAGCCTGCACATCGCTTCATATATACAGTATGAGGCCACATATAGCCTCCTATGTACGGTATGAGCCTGCACATCGCTTCCTATATACAGCATGAGGCTGCATATAGTCTCCTATATACAGTATGAGCACCCAGATATAGCCTCCTGAATACAGTTTTTGCCTCCTATATACAGTATGAGCCTGCACATTGCTTCCTATATACAGTATGAGCCTGTACATAGCCTCCTATATACAGTATGAGCCTGTACATCACTTCCTATATACAGTATGAGGCCGCATATAGCTTCCTATATACAGTATGAGCACCCACATATAGCCTCCTATGTACAGTATGAGCCTGCGCATTGCTTCCTATAAACAGTATGAGCATCCACATAGCCTCCTATGTACAGTATGAGCCTGCACATCGCATCCTATAAACAGTATGAGCCTGCACATTGCTTCCTATAAACAGTATGAGCCTGCAAATCGCTTTCTATATACAGTATGAGCCCACATACAGCCTCCTGAATACAGTATTTGCCTCCTATATACAGTGTGAGTCCCCATATAGCCTTCTATATACAGTATGAGCCTGCACATCGCTTCCTATATACAGTATGAGGCCACATATAGCCTCTTATATACAGTATGAGCACCCACATATAGCCTCCTGTATACAATATGATGCTGCATATAGCCTCCTATATACAGTATGAGGCCGCATATAGCCTCCTATATACAGTATCAGCCTGTACTTTGCTTCCTATATACAGTATGAGGCCGCATATAGCCTCCTATATACAGTATGAGCACCCACATATAGCCACCTGAATGCAGTGTTTACCTCCTATATACAGTATGAGCCTGCACATAGCCTCCTATATACAGTATGAGCCTGCACATTGCTTCCTATATACAGTATGAGGCTGCATATAGCCTCCTATATACAGTATGAGCCCACATAGCCTCCTGTATACAGTATGAGGCCGCATATAGCCTTCTATATACAGTATGAGGCCGCATATAGTCTCCTATATACAGTATGAGCCTGCACATTGCTTCCTATATACAATATGAGCCCACATAGCCTCCTATATACAGTATGAGCCTGCACATCGCTTCCTATATACAGTATGAGGCCACATATAGCCTCCTATGTACGGTATGAGCCTGCACATCGCTTCCTATATACAGTATGAGGCTGCATATAGCCTCCTATATACAGTATGAGCACCCACATATAGCCTCCTGAATACAGTTTTTGCCTCCTATTTACAGTATGAGCCTGCACATTGCTTCCTATATACAGTATGAGCCTGCACATAGCCTCCTATATACAGTATGAGCCTGTACATCACTTCCTATATACAGTATGAGGCCGCATATAGCCTCCTATATACCGTATGAGCCTGTACTTCGCTTCCTATATACAGTATGAGGCCGCATATAGCCTCCTATATACAGTATGAGCATCCACATATAGCCTCCTATGTACAGTATGAACCTGCGCATTGCTTCCTATAAACAGTATGAGCATCCACACAACCTCCTATGTACAGTATGAGCCTGCACATCGCTTCCTATAAACAGTATGAGCCTGCAAATCGCTTCCTATATACAGTATGAGCCCACATATAGCCTCCTGAATACAGTGTTTGCCTCCTATATACAGTGTGAGTCCCCATATAGCCTCCTATATACAGTATGAGCCCCTATATAGCATCCCATATCTAACTGCATTTACCTTGGTATCATTAATTTTCTATGAGACTGCTCTGTTCTCATATTGTGCATTTATGCATTTAGTAGGGCTTAATGGAATGATTGCGCTTGTTACACATCAACTCTAGATGCGCTCACTTATTAGACTTTGGTTGGGGCAACGTTAAAATATAATAATGATAATGGTCCTGTCTAGTGACAAGTTTATTTTACAGGCTTCTGGAGAAAGGCACAATACCAGTCATTCAAGGGTTAATTCTTTGGAACACTGAGAGGGACTTTCTAGCCAATGAAACCACAGTATAAAACACCTGTGATAATTATGGCAACTGCTCTGATGTCATAAACACATGCATCTATGATACAGGAGAAGATTCCAGAACCACAAGTCATTCAGCCGTAGACGGAGCCATACTTGATGTGTCTGGAGACCTGGAGCTTCATCACTCCACAATGGGAGGAAGGGGACACCGCCTAGCCAGCCAGATCAGCCATAGCGCCTAGCCAGCCAGATCAGCCATACCGCCTAGCCAGCCAGATCAATGGGGTGATAGATGTTGCAGCCAGATCTCCCTCACGTCCGGTACTCGCCGCCTTCACTTTGTGTACGGCCTGGAGAGGTCGCATTAGGCTTCTCCAAAACAAATATGACACAATGTACAAATTCAGGTACAATTTGCTGTTACATGTTGGCACTAACCTTCTAAGCCCAAGGGAAGGGCAGTCCTGCAGCCATGGTTCCCTAGAGGTTTCCACCACAGGGGGTTTTTCCTCTCCTGAGTGCTGAAGGACGATTCTTCGTGAGTTGGGGGTTCTGCCATTTTCAGTGTCTCTTTCATAGTAATTGGCTGATTCTAAATTTCAGACACTGAAAGAAATAATAATGATGAGATTTGGAATAAAATTCGGTCAATTTAACATCCAATAAAATTGTTTTGTGTGTTTCTTTCACAATCTTCGGTTGGTGAGATTTTGTTGGGGGATCAGGATCCAGCATCTATGATCAAGCCATGAAGCCAGATATGAAGTCAGAGCAATTTAACCCTGCACTGGAAGACAGGACGGAGCAGAGATGACAAAGTGTGACTGCACAATTCGCACAAGTTCACACTCTTCCTCCCATTCAGATACACGAGGGGATTCAGGGCCGAGTTGGGAATAAAAAGCAGCCCTGGCACACAAAATTCACCAGCCCACATACAATAAGTGTCCTCAACCCAAATCGTAGAACACTGATAGGTCATGTAGGATTTTGCTTTATCCGTTACCAGGGCCGAAACAAAGTATTTTGGGTGCCCAAGGCAGATGAAGCCGAAGGCGCCCATTTTGCATTTCTACTCAGACGGTGTTAGGCCCAGTATGGATTGCACGTGATTGCACAAAGGTTAGAAAGGGTACCGTATCCCCAGATAACATGTATGGATAGCGTACACATTCAAAATATATGTCTATATATCAGGAGGCAGGCTCAGACGGTGTCAGGCACAGTATGGATTTGACGGCCCAGATTACACAGCGGAGGAGCAGGGAGAGGTAAAGATTGCAAATGCTGGGGCCCTGCCCAAGCAAGGGGGCCCACTCGTGGGCGTCGGTACTGGCACTGGGCCCCTCATAGTACGGCGGTGTGTCTGACGGCGGGTGTGCACCACCACCGTCAGAGACACTTGATTGCACTATGAGGGACCCTGTGCCAGTGCCCGCGCCCAAGAGTCGGCCTACCCACCTGTCCAGGGCAACGGCTCTCGCACGGTGTCGTGCGCTAGGTGGTGACCCCGGCCATGGGGGGGGAGGCAGCACAGTTAGGGAGTTTTAGAAAGTGGCATATGTTGATGTTGGACATTCAGCTGATGCAAAAGGCGAAATAGGTGAAGTCCCAGGAAGAGGTGGACCAAAGCAAGCCATTTTTCTGTCACCCTATGTGTCATCAGGGGAAGGTGGGACAAAATCCTTGGAAACCCATGCATGGTTCATTTTAATGAAGGTTAGATCATCCACATTTTGGGTTGACAGACGGTCCTTTTTTCTGTCAGGATTGATCCAGCTGCACTGAAGACTCTTTCCGATAGCACACTTGCAGCTGGGCAAGCGAGCTCCTGTAAGGCATATTGGGCCAATTCAGGCCAGGTGTCCAGTTTAGCGGCCCAATAGTCAAAGGGGAATGACCTGTGTGGGAGAACATCGATATGGGAGGAAAAGTAGTTTGTAACCATAGTTGACAACTGCTGTCTCCTGTCACTTTCCATCGATGCAGTATTACCAGTTGTGTGAGCGGTATTTGAAAAATCAGTCCACAACATTGTCATGAAACCCCTGTCTCCAACGCCACTTCTGCTGTGTGCACCACGAACACCTCTGCCAAGCTGCCCCCGGCCCGTACGGCTCGTGTGAGAACCATCACCGCTGCTGTGTGCTGGGAATGCCTCAAGCAACCGATTTACAAGAGTTGCTTGTTTATTAGCCAATATTAGGTCAAGGTTCTCCTGTGGCATGATGTTTTGTAATTTGCCTTTATAGCGTGGATCCAGGATGCTGGCCAACCAGTAGTCGTCATCGTTCATCATTTTGGCAATGCGGGGGTCCCTTTTTAGGATCCGCAAGGCATAATCTGACATGTGGGCCAATGTTCCCGGTGTCAATGATGCACTGCGAGTGCTGGTTGGAGGAGCACTTTCTGGCAAATCCACATCCCTCCAGTCACGCACAAACCCTGTACCAGACCTTGCCACGCCAACATTTTCACTTGCCCCACGAGATGCATCCTCCTCCCCTAAGTAATCATCCCCATCATCATCCTCCTCCTCCTCTTCTTCCTCCACCTCGTCCAGGAGAGGTCCCTGAGCAGACAATGGCTGAATGTCATCAAGGATTCCCTCCTCCTCTTCCTCCTCATCAACATTGGCTGCAGACGCCTGCTCCTTAAGGTGCGTCAAAGTTTGCATGAGCAGACGCATAAGTGGGATGCTCATGCTTAGGATGGCGTCTTCTGCGCTTACCAGCCGTGTGCATTCCTCAAAACACTGAAGGACTTTACAGAGGTCTTTCAGCTTCGACCACTGCACACCTGTCAACTCCATGTCTGCTCTCAAAGTGCCTGGCCGTGTATCCTCCCACAAATGCATTATGGCCTGCCTCTGCTCGCACAGCCGCTCCACCATGTGCAGGGTGGAGTTCCACCTTGTTGCAATGTCGATAATGAGGCGGTGGTTGGGAAGGTGTAGCAATCGCTGCAGCTTCTGCATACGAACGGAGTGTACAGGCGACCGGCGGATGTGCGCGCACAGTCTTCGCACCTTCTGGAGCAGGGCTGTTAACGCCGGATAATTTTTGAGGAAGCACTGCACCACCAAGTTCAAGGTGTGAGCCAAGCAAGGTATGTGGCTGAGTTTTGAAAGGGCTATGGCTGCCACAAAATTACGGCCGTTATCACTAACTACCTTGCCTGCCTCAAGATGTACACTGCCCAGCCATGACTCAGTTTGTCGCTTCAAGTACTCGGCCAGTACCTCGGCGGTGTGTCTGTCGCCCAAACACATCATCTGCAACACAGCCTGCTGACGCTTTCCACTAGCTGCTCGATAGGGGGACACATCGTGTGCAACAGTGGCAGCTGCAGATGGAGTGCTCGTACGACTGCGCTCTGTGGAAGAGCTTTCGCTTCTGGAGGAGGAGGAGGAGGAGGAGGGTCGAACGCCTACAGCCAACTGTTTCCTATACCGTGGGCTAGGCAGCACTGTCCCACCACCGCTGTCCCCTGTGGACCCTGCATCCACCACATTAACCCAGTGCGCAGTGATGGACACGTAACGGCCCTGGCCATGCCGACTGGACCATGCATCAGTTGTGAGGTGCACCTTTCCGCTCACTGACTGCTTGAGTGCATGGACAATGCGGTCTTTCACATGATGGTGGAGGGCTGGGATGGCTTTGCGAGAGAAGAAGTGGCGACTGGGTAGGTCATAGCGTGGTACTGCATAGGCCATGAGTTCGCGGAAAGCTGCGCTTTCCACCAACCGAAAGGGCATCATCTCAAACGAGATTAGTTTGGCAATGTGGGCGTTCAAACCCAGTGTACGCGGATGAGAGACTGAGTACTTTCTTGACCTACTCATAGTGTCTGGGAGGGTGAGCTGGACTTGAGAGCTGCATATGGTGGAAGTAGCGGTGGACAGGGCGGACTGAGAGAGGGTTGATGATGGTGATGGAGTTGTTGTTCTTTCTGATGGCCTAGAATCAGTCTTTCGTTGATATAACAGTGGGATTCCCTGACTGCTGTGGCATTGCAACGACACCTCAACATTTGCTGCTGTGCTAACCGGTGGGCTTACAGTGGGGGAAACAATGTAGCGTTGCTGACTACCTTCGTTGTGATCAGTTGCACATGTGGCACTTGAGGTTTGGTGTTGTGTCCACGCTTGCAAGTGCATGCTGGTTAAATGTCTAAGCATGCGACTGGTATTCAAATTTTTCAGATTTTTCCCTCGGCTAAAGGTCTTTGCGCACTTCTTACAGATAACCTTGGCCTGATCATGAGGATTTTGTTCAAAAAAGTGCCACACTGCACTCTTCCTACTTTGGCAGACATTTTGCGGCCTAGCACGCTGTGATCTTTTGACCCTCTGGACAAGCTGTCCAGCAACTCTTTTGATGTTTGGAACCTGTCTTTGGCGTGCTCCGGGCCTGCCAGATAACAGCTGTTGCGATGTCGATGTCTGCTGTGGATGCTCCTTATCTGAGCTATTGGAAGCAGCACCCTCTTCCCCCAATGGATGCCAATCTGGGTCAACAACTGGGTCATCCATCACCTCCTCTTCTATGTCATGTGCACCTTCTTCTGTGTCACCGTGTATGGTGGTATAGTGTGCGGGAAGGGGCACCTGAGTCTCATCAGGGTCAGAATCTGGCTCTGTACACTGCGAGGACAATGTAGTGCTCTGAGTAAATGTACCAGCAGAATCATCCATCAGCGGCTGTGCATCAGTGCACTCGATGTCAGATTCATCTTGGCCTGGGTAATTCACCATTTCACTTGATAATCCAGGCATGGTATGTGAAAACAGCTCCATGGAGTAATCAGTAGTATGGCCTGCGTCATCCTTCAATCTTGGTTGGGGTGAAGGACACAAGGAAAGGTGTGGTTCATGAACATGAGCCTCCAATGACGACTCAGTGCTTTTACTTTTTACAACTGAAGAAGAGGAGGTGATAGAGCTGGAGGCTGAGTCAGCAATGTAAGACAAAACTTTTTCCTGATGCTCTGGCTTTAAAAGCGGTTTGCCAACTCCTAGAAAACTAAGCGTTCGAGGCCTTATGTAGCCAGACGATGACGCAGGCTCAACACCTCCTGCATTCGGTCCTATTTTGCTCTTGCCACTACCATCAGATCCACCGCCAACACCATCATTACCAGCTGCCAACCCCCGCCCAATTCCACGGCCTCTTCCACCAGCCTTCCTCATTTTTGGTAGAAATGTAGACAAAATCCAACAAACTATATAGTAATGTAAAACAAGGTACAAGGTGTCTATAGGACAGGGGAGATTTTGAATTTCTGCAGACACTTGTGGACACTGGACACTTTTGGATTGTGTGAGGCCAACTGACTAGTATCTGAGCGCTCTGTCACAGGCTCGATGGCAGAGCTGTGACCAAAGTGACTAGAGGATAAGGGAGATTTTGAATTTCTGCACACACTTGTGGACACTTATGGATTGTGTGAGGCCCACTGACTAGTATCTGAGCGCTCTGTCACAGGCTCGATGGCAGAGCTGTGACCAAAGTGACTAGAGGATAAGGGAGATTTTGAATTTCTGCACACACTTGTGGACACTTATGGATTGTGTGAGGCCCACTGACTAGTATCTGAGCACTCTGTCACAGGCTCGATGGCAGAGCTGTGACCAAAGTGACTAGAGGATAAGGGAGATTTTGAATTTCTGCACACACTTGTGGACACTTATTAGTCAGTGGGCCTCACACAATCCATAAGTGTCCACAAGTGTGTGCAGAAATTCAAAATCTCCCTTATCCTCTAGTCACTTTGGTCACAGCTCTGCCATCGAGCCTGTGACAGAGCGCTCAGATATTAGTCAGTGGGCCTCACACAATCCATATCTGAGCGCTCTGTCACAGGCTCGATGGCAGAGCTGTGACCAAAGTGACTAGAGGATAAGGGAGATTTTGAATTTCTGCACACACTTGTGGACACTTATGGATTGTGTGAGGCCCACTGACTAGTATCTGAGCGCTCTGTCACAGGCTCGATGGCAGAGCTGTGACCAAAGTGACTAGAGGATAAGGGAGATTTTGAATTTCTGCACACACTTGTGGACACTTATGGATTGTGTGAGGCCCACTGACTAGTATCTGAGCGCTCTGTCACAGGCTCGATGGCAGAGCTGTGACCAAAGTGACTAGAGGATAAGGGAGATTTTGAATTTCTGCACACACTTGTGGACACTTATGGATTGTGTGAGGCCCACTGACTAGTATCTGAGCGCTCTGTCACAGGCTCGATGGCAGAGCTGTGACCAAAGTGACTAGAGGATAAGGGAGATTTTGAATTTCTGCACACACTTGTGGACACTTATGGATTGTGTGAGGCCCACTGACTAGTATCTGAGCGCTCTGTCACAGGCTCGATGGCAGAGCTGTGACCAAAGTGACTAGAGGATAAGGGAGATTTTGAATTTCTGCACACACTTGTGGACACTTATGGATTGTGTGAGGCCCACTGACTAGTATCTGAGCGCTCTGTCACAGGCTCGATGGCAGAGCTGTAAACAAAGTGACTAGAGGATAAGGGAGATTTTGAATTTCTGCACACACTTGTGGACACTTATGGATTGTGTGAGGCCCACTGACTAGTATCTGAGCGCTCTGTCACAGGCTCGATGGCAGAGCTGTGACCAAAGTGACTAGAGGATAAGGGAGATTTTGAATTTCTGCACACACTTGTGGACACTTATGGATTGTGTGAGGCCCACTGACTAGTATCTGAGCACTCTGTCACAGGCTCGATGGCAGAGCTGTGACCAAAGTGACTAGAGGATAAGGGAGATTTTGAATTTCTGCACACACTTGTGGACACTTATGGATTGTGTGAGGCCCACTGACTAGTATCTGAGCGCTCTGTCACAGGCTCGATGGCAGAGCTGTGACCAAAGTGACTAGAGGATAAGGGAGATTTTGAATTTCTGCACACACTTGTGGACACTTATGGATTGTGTGAGGCCCACTGACTAGTATCTGAGCGCTCTGTCACAGGCTCGATGGCAGAGCTGTGACCAAAGTGACTAGAGGATAAGGGAGATTTTGAATTTCTGCACACACTTGTGGACACTGGACACTTATGGATTGTGTGAGGCCCACTGAGTATCTGAGCGCTCTGTCACAGGCTCGATGGCAGAGCTGTGACCAAAGTGACTAGAGGATAAAGGAGATTTTGAATTTCTGCACACACTTGTGGACACTGGACACTTATGGATTGTGTGAGGCCCACTGAATATCTGAGCGCTATGTCACAGGCAGAAATTGGCTAGTGTATCACAAACTACAAGGTGTATGTAGAATTGGGCAGAATTGGAATCTCCCTAGAGTGCAGGTCTGTAAGAACGGAACATGTCCTCGACTTATTCTCACAGAGTGACTCACTGATAGCTTCACTGTGGCTGTGATAACAGCCGTTACACGGTACTGTGTGAGGAGCGTACACCACTGTATGGTGTGAAAAAATGCACGCTCAGTACCTCAGCAGGGAAAAAAAAAAATTGTGATTGCTTTTAAAAAAGCAGTTTGCGGAGCAGTGGGTAAACAGCAATGCAGGAATGTCAGGAAGCCTTAGAAGGCAGCCCAACAACCAACACCACTGATACACCACTATATAGCCTCCCCTTGCACTGCACAGTGACGGGTGTGTTGTACAGGCAAAATCGCTAGCAGCAGAAGCAGTTTTTTTTTCTTCTTCTCAGCAGGACAAAAAAAAAAATTGTGATTGCTTTTAAAAAAGCAGTTTGCGGAGCAGTGGGTAAACAGCAATGCAGGAATGTCAGGAAGCCTTAGAAGGCAGCCCAACAACCAACACCACTGATACACCACTATATAGCCTCCCCTTGCACTGCACAGTGACTGGTGTGTTGTACAGGCAAAATCGCTAGCAGCAGAAGCAGTTTTTTTTTCTTCTTCTCAGCAGGACAAAAAAAAAAAATTGTGATTGCTTTTAAAAAAGCAGTTTGCGGAGCAGTGGGTAAACAGCAATGCAGGAATGTCAGGAAGCCTTAGAAGGCAGCCCAACAACCAACACCACTGATACACCACTATATAGCCTCCCCTTGCACTGCACAGTGACTGGTGTGTTGTACAGGCAAAATCGCTAGCAGCAGAAGCAGTTTTTGGTGTCTTCTTCCCTGCCTAACGCTCTCCCTACAAAATCAGCAGCAGCAGCAGCTCTCCATATTCTGAGATCAGCATGAGTAACATGGCGGTCGGCGTGCACGCCCTTTTATACCCCCTGTGACGCCCCCCAAGGCAAGCCAATCACTTGCATGCCCTTCTGAAAGATGGTGGTGACCCGTGCCTATGTCATCACGTTGCCCACAGTGTCCGTGGATCCTGATTGGCTGAAAAAGAGTGCAAAACAAACTTTTGAAACGCGACTTTGGCGCGTAAGTCGCCGACCTCGTGGCCGACCTCATCCTAGGTTCGGGTTTCGTTTCATGAAACCCGACTTTGCCAAAAGTCGGCGACTTTTGAATTTTTTCGACCCGTTTCGCTCAACTCTAGTCGTTGATATTACGGAAGCATCCGAAGAGCCAACACTACACTCAAAGATCTAATTTTTAGTCTACTACTAACTCTGCTGTTATTATTTCTAATTTTCTAATCTTCTTGCAGTTCTCTATATATATGTATGTATTAGCTTGATGACCCTACTGAACCTCCACCACTGCCCTGCATAGAGCTGCACCATAAAACAGTGTAAGGAGACCCACGTGTCCTCCCCCTGCACAGACCCACAGTACACTCCCTACAGAGCCCTCATGTTCTCCCCTTGCACAGCCCCCCGTGTACCCCCCTGCACAGCCCCCCATGTCCTCCCCTACACAGCCTCCCCATGTACCCCCCCAGCACAGTCTCCCATGTCCTCCCCTACACAGCCTCCTCATTTACCCCCCCTGCACAGCCCCCCCATGTCCTCCCCTACAGAGTCCCCCCACGTCCTCCCCTACAGAGTCCCCCCATGTCCTCCCCTACAGAGTCCCCCCATGTCCTCCCCTACAGAGTCCCCCCATGTCCTCCCCTACAGAGTCCCCCCATGTCCTCCCCTACAGAGTCCCCCCATGTCCTCCCCTACAGAGTCCCCCCCATGTCCTCCCCTACAGAGTCCCCCCATGTCCTCCCCTACAGAGTCCCCCTATGTCCTCCCCTACAGAGTCCCCCTATGTCCTCCCCTACAGAGTCCCCCCATGTCCTCCCCTACAGAGTCCCCCCATGTCCTCTCCCATACTGTATATAGGGCTCAGGATGAACTCCAGGCAAGTATCAGAGACTCCACAGCGGAAACTCCAGATCTCATCCAGGGCTTCCTGGTGCCTGATCAGTAGGCAATGAGGTCCCTGTATCCACAATGATCCTTGGAGAAACAATTGTCCAGCAGACCCAGCACGCCCTATAACTGGTAAAACCATCCTTTTTACCTCCCTGGTGGCTTTGCAGCTCGTTCTGGCAGCCGGAGCCTGCAGCTCTTCCTGTCGAGTGATCACGTGGTACTGCTCATTAAGGTAATGAATATGCGCTCCACGCCTAAGGGAGCGGAGAGGCGAGCAGGCATGTGAGTATGGTGTGCTGGAAGCTGGTGGCCTCTGTGACCTGCTGCTACTGAAGTGTGAAACAGGCCTAAGAGAAAGAAAAGACTCAATCTGAGAAGAGGTCACCTATAAGGTACCAGGATGTACATTTTTAGTTATTGGTACTGACTGCGTCTCATCAGTACTATGGTTCCTGTATAGTCCACAGTCTGATAAAGACTGGTAACTCCCAGCATCTCCTTACCATTGTTAAGGACATACTGGGAGTTGTAGGTTCATGAGATACAAATGTATATGGGCCTGACTTAGAAGGATTCAGCTCATCAGTTATTAATCACATGATGTCATAGACCTAATGGAAAAGGGAAGAATTAGCTGGGTAGAAATGCAAAATGGGCGCCTTCGGCTTCATCTGCCTTGGGCACCCAAAATACTTTGTTTCGGCCCTGGTAACGGATAAAGCAAAATCCTACATGACCTATCAGTGTTCTACGATTTGGGTTGAGGACACTTATTGTATGTGGGCTGGTGAATTTTGTGTGCCAGGGCTGCTTTTTAGTCCAAACTCGGCCCTGAATCCCCTCGTGTATCTGAATGGGAGGAAGAGTGTGAACTTGTGCTAATTGTGCAGTCACACTTTGTCATCTCTGCTCCGTCCTGTCTTCCAGCGCAGGGTTAAATTGCTCTGACTTCATATCTGGCTTCATGGCTTGATCATAGATGCTGGATCCTGATCCCCAACAAAATTTCACCAACCGAAGATTGTGAAAGAAACACACAAAACACTTTTATTGGATGTTAAATTGACCGAATTTTATTCCAAATCTCATCATTATTATTTCTTTCAGTGTCTGAAATTTAGAATCAGCCAATTACTATGAAAGAGACACTGAAAATGGCAGAACCCCCGACTCACGAAGAATCGTCCTTCAGCACTCAGGAGAGGAAAAACCCCCTGTAGTGGAAACCTCTAGGGAACCATGGCTGCAGGACTGCCCTTCCCTTGGGCTTAGAAGGTTAGTGCCAACATGTAACAGCAAATTGTACCTGAATTTGTACATTGTGTCATATTTGTTTTGGAGAAGCCTAATGCGACCTCTCCAGGCCGTACACATAAAGTGAAGGTGGCGAGTACCGGACGTGAGGGAGATCTGGCTGCAACATCTGTCACCCCATTGATCTGGCTGGCTAGGCGGTATGGCTGATCTGGCTGGCTAGGCGGTGTCCCCTTCCTCCCATTGTGGAGTGATGAAGCTCCAGGTCTCCAGACACATCAAGTATGGCTCCGTCTACGGCTGAATGACTTGTGGTTTTGGAATCTTCTCCTGCATCATAGATGCATGTCTTTATGACATGAGCGCAGTTGCCATAGTTATCACAGGTGTTTTATACTGTGGTTTCATTGGCTAGAAAGTCCCTCTCAGTGTTCCAAAGATTTAACCCTTGAATGACTGGTATTGTGCCTTTCTCCAGAAGCCTGTAAAATAAACTTGTCACTAGACAGGACCATTATCATTATTATATTTTAGAGTTGCCCCAACCAAAGTCTAATAAGTGAGCGCATCTACAGAGTTGATGTGTAACAAGCGCAGTCATTCCATTAAGCCCTACTAAATGCATAAATGCACAATATGAGAACAGAGTAGTCTCATAGAAAATTAATGATACCAAGGTAAAAGCAGTTAGATATGGGATGCTATATAGGGGCTCATACTGTATATAGGAGCTATATGGGGACTCACACTGTATATAGGAGGCAATATGGTGGCAAACAATGTAGTCAGGAGGCTATATGTGAGTGCTCATACTGTATATAGGAGGCTATATGGGGACTCACACTGTATATAGGAGGCAAACACTGTATTCAGGAGGCTATATGTGGGCTCATACTGTATATAGGAAGCGATTTGCAGGCTCATACTGTTTATAGGAAGCGATGTGCAGGCTCATACTGTACATAGGAGGCTATGTGGATATTCATACTGTTTATAGGAAGCAATGCGCAGGCTCATACTGTACATAGGAGGCTATATGTGGATGCTCATACTGTATATAGGAAGTGATGTACAGGCTCATACTGTATATAGGAGGCTATGTGCAGGCTCATACTGTATATAGGAAGCAATGTGCAGGCTCATACTGTATATAGGAGGCAAAAACTGTATTCAGGAGGCTATATGTGGGTGCTCATACTGTATATAGGAGGCTATATGCGGCCTCATACTGTATATAGGAAGCGATGTGCAGGTTCATACCGTACATAGGAGGCTATATGTGGCCTCATACTGTATATAGGAAGCGATGTGCAGGCTCATACTGTATATAGGAGGCTATGTGGGCTCATATTGTATATAGGAAGCAATGTGCAGGCTCATACTGTATATAGGAGGCAAAAACTGTATTCAGGAGGCTATATGTGGGTGCTCATACTGTATATAGGAGGCTATATGCGGCCTCATACTGTATATATGAAGCGATGTGCAGGCTCATACCGTACATAGGAGGCTATATGTGGCCTCATACTGTATACAGGATGCGATGTGCAGGCTCATACTGTATATAGGAGGCTATGTGGGCTCATATTGTATATAGGAAGCAATGTGCAGGCTCATACTGTATATAGGAGACTATATGCGGCCTCATCTAATATATAAAGCTCAAAGTGTGTATGTATGTATGTGTGTGTGTATGTTTGTATGTACGGGATAGGCATCTGCACCGTCGCAGCTACAGCCACAAAATTTGGCACAGTCACACGTCTGCACCCCGAGAGCGTCCTAAGCTATGTTGTGAGGCGAAATTTTAACCCTGCGCGTTCCAATTCACCAAACAATTTTGCCCCTATCTACATACTGGGGGAAAAAGTGTGTGCGCGTCAAGCCCCGCCCCTCATTGTGTTGTCACAATGCCCCTATTTGCATACTGGGGAAGCAGTGTGTGTGCATCAAGCCCCGCCCCTCATTATGATGTCACAATGTTTGCCATGGCGATGCTGATGTCATCAAAGGTTGCAAGCCCTGCCGCCGCTCATTATGATGTCATAATGGTTGATTATGGAATGGAGGATGTGTGATGAGTATATGGGCACTGGACTATAGGATGGTGGATATGTATGATGGGTATATGGGCACGGGACTATGGGATGGGGGATGTGTGATGGGTATATGGGCACTGGACTATGGGATGGAGGATATGTTTGATGGGTATATGGGCACGGGACTATGGGATGGTGGATATGTATATGGGCACAGGACTATGGGATGGAGGATGTGTGATGGGTATATGGGCACTGGACTATAGGATGGAGGATACAGTGGGGAAAAAAAGTATTTAGTCAGTCAGCAATAGTGCAAGTTCCACCACTTAAAAAGATGAGAGGTGTCTGTAATTTACATCATAGGTAGACCTCAACTATGGGAGACAAACTGAGAAAAAAAAATCCAGAAAATCACATTGTCTGTATGTATGACGGTATATGGGCACGGGACTATGAGATAGCGGATATGTATGATGGGTATATGGGCACGGGACTATGGGATGGAGGATATGTATGATGGGTATATGGGCATGGGACCATGGGATGGAGAATATGTATGATCGGTATATGGGCATGGGACTATGGGATGGAGAATATGTATGATGGGTATATGGGCATGGGACTATGGGATGGAGGATATGTGATGGGTATATGGGTACTCGACTATGGGATGGAGGATATGTATGATGGGTATATGGGCACGGGCCTATGGGATCGTGGATATGTATGATGGGTATATGGGCAGGGACTATGGGATGGAGGATAATTATAATTTTCTATAACTTACCACAGTTAGTTACTATGCCCGGGCAGCGCCGGGCTCTTCAGCTAGTACTGTATATACACTGTGTTCCAAATTATTATGCAAATGCTATTTTTCTCTGATTTTCCTAAATAGTCGGTACAAATGACAGTCAGTCTAATAAAAGTCATCACCCGTTAGAGTATGCATCGAATTTTATTGAAGAAACCTCCCAATGATAACAGTATAATCTCCAAAATGAATAAAAACTCAAATTGCACTGTTCCAAATTAGTATGCACAGTAGAATTTCTAAACATTTGATATGTTTTAAAGAACTGCAAAAATGCTCATTTGTGGAATTTGCAGCATTAGGCTACTTTCACACATCAGGTTTTCGGCGTCAGGCGCGATCCGGCGTCGTGCCGGAACGCCGGATCCGGCAAATGTTTCGTAAAACCGGATGTGACGGATCCGGTTTTCTGCCGGATCCATCTTTTTCTGGACAGACAAAACCGGATCCGTCTCATCCGGTTCATCCGTTTTTCTATCCGTTTTTCGACGGATTACGCCGGATCCGGTTTTTAAAATTGACCCTTGTGGCCTTCCAAACGGGATTGGCTACTGGAAAACTATATATAGCATGTTCCTACAGCCCTTCTTTGACAGGTTGTAGAGGAGAAAGTGCAGGTTGGAGAGAAGAGCAAGTTACTGGCGAAGATGGATGTTGTCATTGGAAATATTTTGAAGAATTTGGCGGATTTTACAGCGGAGGCAAATCGTTTGAGGGTGATTGTTCTGGAGAAGGAGAGAGCGAGACAGCAGCGCATCAGGCATCGTAGACGACGTTTGTGGATCCACCCCATCACAGCCAAGAGAATGACGCGTGGTGTCTATTCTACACTATGCATGGACCTTCGACGAAACCCGGATAAATTTTTTGGATATGTTAGGATGAAAATGGAGAATTTTGATTACTTGGTGGAGCGCATTGCACACCTCATAAGAAAAGCGGACACCTATTGCCGCTTCTCTGTTTCACCCGCAGAGCGTCTGATGGTGACTTTAAGGTAAGCCACATTTATTGGATATGATCGCATCAGAGCACACTTTCACTGCAATCTTGTTGGTGGTAATTTGTATCTCCAAGTGTTATAGGTCAGTTTTGGTATGTAATGCTGTGATTTAAAACTAATTTATTGTTTTTTAATTCCCCACAGATTTCTTGCAACTGGAGAATCCCTTTCGTCACTGCATTTCCAGTACAGACTCAGGATTTCCACCATATCTGGAATTGTGAAGTACACATGCCGTGCACTGTGGGACTCCTTAGCTGAAGAGTTTTTACCAGAGCCCACAACAGAGAGGTGGATTGAAATTGCTGACAAGTTTCAACAGATATGTCAGTTTCCAAACTGCTTGGGCGCTGTGGACGGGAAACATATCCGCATTGTAAAGCCAGCTGGATCGGGATCGGAATATTTCAATTACAAGAAATATTTTTCCATTGTCCTCATGGCCATCGCTGACGCGGAATACAAATTTATTGCGGTTGATATTGGGGCCTATGGCCGCTCCAATGACTCTCAAGTTTTCAAACTGTCTGCCATGGGGCGTAAACTGTATGGAAACACCTTCCAGTTCCCACCACCTAGACCGCTGCCGCAAACATCTGGTCCACCTATGCCATTTGTCTGTGTAGGGGATGAAGCCTTCCAGCTGTCAGAACACCTTTTGAAACCGTACTCTAGCAGAGGATTGACAAGACCAAAACGCATTTTTAATTACCGCCTCACAAGAGCAAGAAGAATGGTTGAATGTACCTTTGGTATTCTGACAGCCAAATGGCGGGTCCTATTGACTGCGATCAACCTCAAGACAGAAACTGTGGACGAGGTGATCAAAGCGTGCGTGGTACTCCACAATTTTGTTATCTGCAAGGAACCCATTTCCATTGAGGACACTCTGAAGAAACCACCTTGCAAGATTACCATGACATTACCACTAGAAGTTCTGTGACGGTTTCAGTAATGAGGGACAATTTTGCACTATACTTTATGTCACCTCAAGGCAGAGTACACTGGCAGGATGACAGAGTGTGAAAGATTTGTGCCCTAACCAAACTTGAGTACCTTCTGTACCAACAGTATATACCTTTGCCAACCAAAGTTGGCTATCTTGTCATGGTCTCTATTTTTAGCTTTAGGCCACAGGTGTGTACCTGGTTGTGTTTTATGCAAAGTATTTCACCTTTTAACAAAAGTTGTGTACATTGTTAGGAAATCACCAACAATAAACACAACTTTTTAGGTGAAATACTTTGCTTCAAACACAACCAGGAACACAACTGTGGCAAAAAGCTAAAATTTACCCACAGTTATATACCTAGTTTTGAATACCATTTCACCTTTTAAATACCCTGTATTTAACCTTTTTCGCCGCAGAAAGAAATGACAGACAACCAGTGTAAAATAATTTAACTTTTATTGAAAAATGTTTTTTTTAGTAAACTTTTTTAAAATTTTAATAAACTTGTTTAATAAAACTTTGAAACTATAAAACTGAAACCATAAAACTGGTCATTTTTATTTAAATACACACATCATAAATCTGTGTAGTGTGTGGTGGAAATACTGCTGTAGGGGCTGCGGGACACTTCGACACTGGGAGTGTGGAGAGAGGACTGGGATCGTGGTGGGGAAGGAACAGTTAGAGGTGAAGGTGTGGAAAAAACTACAGAATGGGTGGACATGTGGGAAGCAGAAGAGGTGGTGGGTGGTGGAGTGGAGGGTTGGGCAGGGACTGTAGGAGCAGATGATGTTGATGGCAAGTTCTTTGGGGAAGGAGTTTGGTACGGGGCAGGTTGCTGGAAGTGGGGAGATGTCTGGTACGGGGCAGGTTGCTGGAAGTGGGGAGATGTCTGGTACGGGGCAGGTTGCTGGAAGTGGGGAGATGTCTGGTACTGGGGAGGTTGCTGGTACTGGGGAGTTTGCAGGTACTGTGGAGGTTGCTGGTACTGGGGAGGTTGCTGTTGCTGGTGAGGTTGCTGGTGCTGGGTAGGTGGATGGTGCTGGGGAGGTGGATGGTGCTGGGGAGGTGGATGGTGCTGGGGAGGTGTATGGTATGTAATAGGAGGGGGAGGATGGAAAGTGGCTGGAGGTGGATGGTATGTAATAGGAGGGGGAGGATGGAAAGTGGCTGGAGGGGGTGTAGATGTAATAGGAGGGGAAGGATGGAAAGTGGCTGGAGGGGATGCAGGTGGAGGAACTACAGTGGTGGGAGGAGGAGGAGGTTGGGAGGTAACTTGCTGGAGAGCAGCGTGGCATGAATGCATTACATACATCTGCTGGGCAGGAGAGAGCGTTTCCATGCGCTCCACAACAGACCTGAAAAAGGTGTGGTTTGGCGAAGATCTTGCTTCTGAATGCATGGTTTGCAGAAGTGTCTTCACCTCCAGAATGCTGGAGTTGATCTGCTGATAGCCTGCGGAGATTTGCTCTGACAAGACTTTTAGACAGTTCTGGAAAGATGCATTCAGATGCAAGAACTCTGGCGCATAAGTCTTTTCCTGACCCCTCTGCCGCTGCCGCCCAGTACCCGCAGGTGTACTAGAGGTGGCAGGGGCAGAAGGGTGGGGTAAAGGGAAAGCGATCTCCTCACCAGCAGCTTCATGTAATGTAGGCGGCCACGATGCTCCTGTGCTGGTGGATGGGACAGATGGGTCGAATGTGTGGGAAGGTGCAGATGTACCGGGGCGGTCGAAGTGTCCCTCGGTGCCGGTCTCCTCAGGGATCGCCTCAGAAGGGTCCAATCGTGCAGGCTCCCGAGTGCTGCTCACCGTGCTGTGGAATAAAGAGAAAAAAAAAACATTAAAATACTGACATGGTATGGCCCTGGCTGAAAAAAAAATTTACATATAACATTTTTTTTCACATGTGGTGTGTAATATTTACCTTCTGGTGACCATTGTTTCCCGGAGGAACGACAGGGCTTCTGCGTACTTGTACTTGCTCCTGCGTCCTCCAGATCCACTCGGGGTCCGCATCTCTTTATTGAACTCCTTCTTGAAACGATCTCTGACAGACCGCCACCGATTCACAATTCTGTTCCCTGAAACGAGAAAGGAGTGGTTAGTATACAACATCAGTGTTTCCCAAACTCCAGTCCTCATGGTCCCCAGGGGTCATGTTTTCAGGATTTCCATAGTAAATAGAAATCCTGAACACATGATCCGTGGGGACCACGAGGACTGGAGTTCGGGAAACACTGGTTTACATCAAGCAACCGGTACTGTATATACTTATGCTCTTTAATCTGGGCCCGAGCTTCGAGGTCCTCCCAGCGGCCCACAAGGAGCGAACATATTTCCCCCCAGAGTCGTCGGGTAACGATCAGGTCAGCGTGGCGTCGGTCAGCCATATTCCAGAGCGGCTCCCTTTCTCTGACGAGATCGATGAGGCGGTCCACATCAATCCCTCCATCCTCACCGTCAGAGTCGGGAGCACGCTGTGAAGGCTGTTGAAGAAAAAGACAAAAATAACATAATTAGCCTCCACAAAAGAAATGAAATAAAAAGTGCAAAAAAACAAAGCAAAAATATTTATACTTACACGCTGGTGACCGCCGCGTTGCTGTCGCCGACGACCCTGGGAGGCACTGCGATCACCTCTTGGCCAAGCACCAGATTGGGAAGACTAGAGAAGAAAACAAAAAAAGTTATGTCTTTGGATGTAGGCATTTGTTTGCTGTGTGTGGTCTGCAGAACATTGTTTTCTATGTGTTGTGTGTAGTGTGATGTTGTGTTTCTGCGTTTGATGCAAAAAACTTACCAATTGTGAGCCCACTCCAGGTGTCTGTCCACCCCTTCCTTCTTCTTCTGGGAGCTCCTCTTCATCTTGTGATTCCTGTTTTGAAATAAAAGGCCATGAATAGACATATATTACAGAGAAGATGGATTTTGGAAATAAAAACTTACCGTCAAATGCTGACGATGCGAGGGAGGGCTCCCAGAAGATGATGTGCTGTCTTCCTGGTGGCCACACTCCATGCCTGTGGGTGGTGTTCCAGCTGCTGCCATTGCTGCTGCTGCTGCTGCATCTATTGGGCGGCTGTTGAATAAAGAGAAACAAAGGGCCAATGAATATCTTGATATTCAATAGCCCTAGTTTGGAGGAATGGGTTATTTGATAATTACCGTCTCTCATCTGCTGCTGGCCTCCCCTCCTCAGCATGTTCTATTTGCTGCTCCATTTGGGGTGGTGGTGGTGCTGATGGTGCTGCAGTGGTCTCCTGCCTTCTCCTGCTTCTCTTGGTTGCTTTCTTGGGTGGCATGTTGGGTGTGGCTGTGGGTCCCACTGTCTTGCTTTTATATATGTCTTGTGGGCAGAGCTACTGAGCATGCTCAGACCAAAAAACCGGATCCGGCGCATTGCGGCGCTCATAGGCTTTCATTGTGTGAAAAAGCCGGACGCGCCGGATCCGGCGTGTCCGGCTTTTTCGCCGGAGACAAAAAACGTTACAGTAGACGTTTTTTCCAGACGCCGGATCGCGACACATTGCCGGATCCGGCGAAAACCGGATGAAACGCATGGCCATCCGGCGCGATCCGGCGCAAATGCAAGTCAATGGGGGGGAAACCGGATCCGGCATTGCATTTCGCCGGATCCGGTTTTTGTCAAAAGCGCCGGATCGCGCCTGACGGCGAAAACCTGATGTGTGAAAGAGGCCTTAGGAGGTCACATTCACTGAACAAAAAGGATATTTTGGAGTTAAATAGCTTAACAGGCCAAGTTACATGTTAACATAGGAACCCTTCTTTGATATCACCTTCACAATTCTTGCATCCATTGAACTTGTGAATTTTTTGGAGAGTTTCTGCTTGTATTTCTTTGCATGAAGTCAGAATAGCCTCCCAGAGCTGCTGTTTTGATGTGAACTGCCTCCCACCCTCATAGATCTTTCGCTTGATGATACTCCAAAGGTTCTCCATAGGGTTGAGGTCAGGGAAAGATGGTGGCCACACCATGAGTTATCTCCTTTTATGCCCATAGCAGTCAATGACTCAGAGGTATTCTTTGCAGCATGACATGGTGCAGTTTCATGCATGAAGAGGATTTTGCTCCTGAAGGCACATTTCTGCTTTTTATACCATGGAAGACAGCTGTCAGTCAGAAACTCTATATACTTTGCAGAGGTCATGTTCACACCATCAGGAACCTTAAAGAGCCCTACCAGCTGTTTCCCCATGATTCCGGCCCAAAACATGACTCCTCCACCTCCTTGCTGACGTCGCAGCCTTGTTGGGGCATAGTGGCCTTCCACCAACCATCCACTACTCCATCCATCTGGACCATCCAGGGTTGCTCGACACTCATCAGTAAACAAGACTGTTTGAAAATTAGTTTTCATGTATGTCTGGGCCCACTGCAACCATTTCTGCTTGTGAACACTGTTTAGGAGTGGCCGAATAGTAGGTTTATGCACCACAGCATGCCTTTGAAGGATCCTACACCTTGAGGTTCGAGGGACTCCAGAGGCACCAGCAGCTTTAAATATCTGTTTGCTGGTTTGTAATGGCTTTTTAGCAGCTGCTCTCTTAATCCGATGAACTTGCCTAGCAGAAACCTTCCTCATTCTGCCTTTATCAGCACAAACATGTCTGTTCTCAGAATCAACCACAAATCTCTTAAAAGTATGATGATCACGTTTAAATTTTTGGGAAATATCTAATGTTTTCATCTCATGACCAAGGCATTGCACTATTTGATGCTTTTCAGCAGCAGAGAGATCCGTTTTCTTTCCTAAATTCCTTGAAACCTGTGCCCTGCTTAATAATGTGGAACATCATTCTTAAGTAGTTTTCCTTTAATTGGGCTCACCTGGTAAACTAATTATCACAGGCGTTTGAGATTGATTTCAGTGATCCAAAGAGCCCTGATACACAATACCATCTGAGTTTATTTGAAAAACAAAAAATTACATCTTTATGACACTTAAATCCAATTTGCATAATAATTTGGAACGCAGTGTAGAAGGCTATATGCGGCCTCATACTGTATACAGGAGGCTATGTGGGCTCATACTGTGTATAGGAGGCTATATGCAGCCTCATACTGTATATAGGAAGCGATGTACAGGCTCATACTGTATATAGGATAAAGTACAAATATATCCCAAATACTGGAAAAAAATTCTTCAAAGGCTCAACTCACTGGAAATATAATAGCAAAAAAAATCTCATAAATGAGCTATTAAGCATCACAAGAGATCAAAATTGGAGTTTTTCAAGCTAAATAATTTATTTAGAATAATTAACAGAGCATAAATGCTAAATGCAAGTTACAGCAGACATAAACACAATATAATTAAACCAGCACCTTGACAGTTAATAAAGTTTTTATCTGTATAAAACATGTAGTTTCTTTGCTTTCCTTTCACAAATAGAATGCATAGTAAACAGCAAACTCCCCATTTACATAATATGTATGCCCAGATACGGTTTTGCATACAATAAGTGCCCAGAGTAAACTGCTGAATAAAAAGTGCACAAGTGCCTTGTATCAAATAAGCCTGGTAGGCGTTAAGTGTACACAGAGTAAAAACTGTCTATACAAATTCCAGAGTAAGATACAAGGACTGCATTAGAAAGTAACAACTTACATGTGTAGTGTATGTCGCTGTAAAACCTGCCGCCCCTACGCGCGTTACGCCGCAGCTTCCTCAGGAGGCGTGGTTTACAAGTGCCCCGTTTCTAGTTTATATAGTGCGGTCAACCAATAAACCGCTTTCCCTAATAAAGCTTGTAAAATTCAGGACCTGAGCTGTAGTGTCCACAATGACGTCAATAGTATCCAGTTCTAAACGTCCACAGCATTATCGGCGCATGCGCTGTTGAGTCCCCACTATGAACAGGGAGTCTATGATCAGCATGAAAGTGGCTCAAGCTGCAAAACAGCCAGAGACAGCCACATACCAGACTGAGCACGTCAGAAGGCTCCTAGGGAGGACAGAACTGGGCATGCGCTCAAGTGAGGACAAGAAAATAAAATAATTATGAAGAATAATAATCACTATTTAAAGTGATAGCAAGTGTTGAAAGTGAGGGGATAAAACATAATGATGCTGAAATAATTATAGCGGTGTGTATGAACCATTAAAGTGAATATGCCTGACATAGAGTGCAAAGGCACACACATATGTGTCAATTATAAGCACACTATGCAAGCAATAAAATTTTTTTTTAACAATTAGCATAATGTGTATGCAGGCTATATGAAAGTGTATGTGCATCATATAACTATAACAACTATATACCATGTCTCTGTTAAAAAACAAATGAACATAAAAATAACACATGGCATTCAATACATACATCAAATGTCATATATCATAAAGTAATTATACACACAATTATGTATAATGCATAATACATAGCAAAAATACACAAAGAAAATTGTGAAAAAAATAAAAAATGAGTGAAAAAAAATATATAAAAATAAAACAAATAAAAATGTAAATGAAATAAACAAATAAAAAAAGAAAAAATGAATAAAAATGTGAACAAATAATATGAAATATTGAAGACCCAATGGGTACGAAAAGAGCCGTAGATTTCTTGTGAGAGGAGTGTTTCTTCATAAAATCTTGAAATGCCCTCAACAATGAATTCCATGCCAGATCATATACTGCAATGCGAAGATAGAGAACTGGAGTATAAGCACAGGAAAAAATAATTAAAAACAGAAAACTAAAACCAAGACTAAAAAGATACCCATACGATTTTTACAGAAAGGACCCAAAACCATTACTCTCATTCAATCATTTTTTTTTTTTTGCTACTGTATATAGGAGGCTATGTGCAGGCTCATACTGTATATAGGAAGCAATGTGCAGGCTCATACTGTATATAGGAGGTAAACACTGCATTCAGGAGGCTATATGTTGGTGCTCATACTGTATATAGGAGGCTATATGCGGCCTCATACTGTATATAGGAAGCGAAGTACAGGCTCATACTGTATATAGGAGGCTATATGCGGCCTCATACTGTATATAGGAAACGATGTGCAGGCTCATACTGTATATAGAAGGCTATATGCAGCCTCATACTGTATATAGGAGGCAAATACTGTATTCAGGAGGCTATATGTGGTCTCATACTGTACATGGGAAGCGATGTGCAGGGTCATACTGTATATAGGAGGCTATATGCAGCCTCATACTGTATGTAGGAGGCTATATGCGGCCTCATACTGTATATAGGAAGCGATGTGCAGGCTCATACTGTATATAGGAGACTATGTGCAGACTCATACTGTATATAGGAAGCAATGTGCAGGCTCATACTGTATATAGGAAGCAATGTGCAGGCTCATATTGTATATAGGAAGCGATGTGCAGGCTCATACTGTATATAGGAGGCTATATGTGGCCTCATACTGTATGTAGGAGGCTATATGCGGCCTCATACTGTATATGGGAAGCGATGTGCAGGCTCATACTGTATATAGGAAGCGCTGTGCAGGCTCATACTGTATGTAGGAGGCTATATGCGGCCTCATACTGTATATAGGAGGCTATATGCGGTCTCATACTGTATATAGGAAGCGATGTGCAGGCTCATACTGTATATAGGAGACTATGTGCAGACTCATACTGTATATAGGAAGCGCTGTGCAGGCTCATACTGTATATAGGAGGCTATATGCGGCCTCATACTGTATATAGGAAGCGCTGTGCAGGCTCCTACTGTATATAGGAGGCTATATGCGGCCTCATACTGTATATAGGAAGCAATGTGGAGGCTCACACTGTATATAGGAGGCAATTCAAAAGCAGGAAATATCCATCTACAGATCCAGGGAAAAATTGTTAAAATCAAAAAATGAAGGAGAGCGATAAAGTGGCGCCTGTGTAAAAGGTAACTGTGTAACTGCTGCGACTCTAGATACCAACCACAAGGAAATCGAAAGGATTATAAATATTTGTGATAGACTCGCGCTGAAAAAACCAAGATGTGGGAGAAAAGCTAGTCACTTATTAATGAGACAAATAGAAGAATATTTAATAGGTAAAACCTGACAAGAATAAACAATAAACTGCAGTTAGCCCAATCGTGGGGATAAATAGCTGAGAAATAAATAGTGATTAGTATATCTTAATGAATATATTGCAACTCGCCCAGTACAAAGCTGTGAAAAAAATGGTAGTTAATGGAAATAGAAAGTATTGCACTCAAACAGTTGATTAACCAAGGAGAGATGGCATGTACCCGAATAGAATTCTCCTAGAAGTAAAGGGTTAATATGTATATAGAACACAATTGGGTGAAAATATTAAATGGTCATAAGCAATATGTCCCGGACCTGAAGAAAGAAGCTGAGTTTTCCGAAACGCGTTGGTTTCGGCCCTTTTTGCCACCCGTACCTCCATCTAGCAGCAGTTACACGGCACCACATGATCCACCGCGTCACACAGGTCCTGCTCCTACTGCACATCTGCCGGGACGCAGCTATCGACCAGAGTGACCGGATCCCTGCCGACTGCTGGAGCGCAGGAGCGCTGGTCTCACACTACACCTCGGCATATCGCCGCTTCTCCCAGGTCCGACCTTTACTGCACCAGCCAGAACGCAGTCACCGGATTCTACGCAGACCATCGGAGGTATTGTGAGTAGCAACACTCACATACAACTATATATGGTGAAATCACCATGTACTGTTCAGCGCGCTATTTCACAGGGCACGAGCCCTTCACTCATTGGAGAAAGTACTTGGTGTATCCGTCATCGGCCGGGGCAGCTCTCCCCACGGCTATAGACATTGGAATATTTTATGAATGCAGGTTTATACCAAGCATTAACTATGGACTAAGGATATAATCACACTCTTTATGCCAGGACATATTGCTCATGACCATTTAATATTTTCACCCAATTGTGTGTTCTATGTACCTATTAACCCTTTACTTCCTGCCGCTCTTATTTGCAGCCTCTAGGAGAATTCTATTCGGGTACATGCCATCTCTCTTGGTTAATCAACTGTTTGAGTGCAATACTTAATGGAAATAGTAACTACCATTTTTTTTCACAGCTTTGTACTGGGCGAATTGCAATATATTTATTAAGATATACTAATCACTATTTATTTCTCAGCTATTTATCCCCACGATTGGGCTAACTGCAAATTATTGTTTATTCTTGTCAGGTTTTACCTATTACCGTATATACTCGAGTATAAGCCGACCCGAGTACAAGCCGAGGCACCAACTTTTGCCACGAAAAACTGGGTAAACTTATTGACTTGAGTATAAGCCGGGTGTGCATTGACCACTCATCCCTACCGTGGTATGCATGGTTCCCCCGTCCCTGTCATTGTATGCATGGCTCCTTATCCCCTATCTTTGTAGGTATGATTCCTGTTAAGAAAAAAAACATCCTATTTACCTGCCTGCGCGCCGTCGGTGGCACTGCATCTTGTTCCGGCCATATAACACGGATAATTCTTGGTAATGACAGTGAATATTTAGAACATTCATTACTGTGCACATTATACACATTATACATTCCTGCAGCTCAGTGGCTTAGCAACTGTTTGTGGCGCCCGGGGCGGTCGAAAAATTTGCCGCCCCTTTGGTCGTTGATATTTCGGAAGCATCCGAAGAGCCCACACTACACTCAAAGATCTAATTTTTAGTCTACTACTAACTCTGCTGTTATTATTTCTAAATTTCTAGACTTTCATCTTCTTGCAGTTTTCTATATATATACAGTCATGGCCAAAAGTATTGACACCCCTGCAATTCTGTCAGATAATATTCAGTTTCTTCCTGAAAATGATTGCAAACACAAATTCTTTGGTATTATTATCTTCATTTAATTTGTCTTAAATGAAAAAACGCAAAAGAGAATGAAGCAAAAAGCAAAACATTGATCATTTCACACAAAACTCCAAAAATGGGCCGGACAAAAGTATTGGCACCCTCAGCCTAATACTTGGTTGCACAACCTTTAGCCAAAATAACTGCGACCAACCGCTTCTGGTAACCATCAATGAGTTTCTTACAATGCTCTGCTGGAATTTTAGACCATTCTTCTTTGGCAAACTACTCCAGGTCCCTAATATTTGAAGGGTGCCTTCTCCAAACTGCCATTTTTAGATCTCTCCACAGGTGTTCTATGGGATTCAGGTCTGGACTCATTGCTGGCCACCTTAGAAGTCACCCTTTCTCTCAAACCATTTTCTAGTGCTTTTTGAAGTGTGTTTTGGGTTATTGTCCTGCTGGAAGACCCATGACCTCTGAGGTAGACCCAGCTTTCTCACACTGGGCCCTAAATTATGCTGCAAAATTTGTTGGTAGTCTTCTGACTTCATAATGCCATGCACACGGTCAAGCAGTCCTGTGCCAGAGGCAGCAAAGCAACCCCAAAACATCAGGGAACCTCCACCATGTTTGATTGTAGGGACCATGTACTTTTCTTTGAATGCCTCTTTTTTCTCCTGTAAACTCTATGTTGATGCTTTTGCCCTAAAAGCTCTACTTTTGTCTCATCTGACCAAAGAACATTCTTCCAAAATGTTTTAGGCTTTTTCAGGTAAGTTTTGGCAAACTCCAGCCTGGCTTTTTTATGTCTCGGGGTAAGAAGTGGAGTCTTCCTGGGTCTCCTACCATACAGTCCCTTTTCATTCAGATGCCGACGGATAGTACGGGTTGACACCGTTGCACCCTCGGACTGCAGGGCAGCTTGAACTTGTTTGGATGTTAGTGGAGGTTCTTTATCCAACATCCGCACAATCTTGCGTTGAAATCTCTTGTCAATTTTTCTTTTCCGGCCACATCTAGGGAGGTTAGCCACAGTGCGATGGGCTTTAAATTTCTTGATGACACTGCGCACGGTAGACACAGGAACATTCAGGTCTTTGGAGATGGACTTGCAGCCTTGAGATTGCTCATGCTTCCTCACAATTTGGTTTCTCAAGTCCTCAGACAGTTCTTTGGTCTTGTTTCTTTTCTCCATGCTCAATGTGGTACACACAAGGACACCGGACAGAGGTTGAGTCAACTTTAATCCATGTCAACTGGCTGCAAGTGTGATTTAGTTATTGCCAACACCTGTTAGGTGCCACAGGTAAGTTATAGGTGCTGTTAATTACACAAATTAGAGAAGCATCACATGATTTTTCGAACAGTGCCAATACTTTTGTCCACCCTCTTTGTTATGTTTGGTGTGGAATTATATCCAATTTGGCTTTAGGACAATTCTTTTTGTGTTTTTTTCATTTAAGACAAATTAAATGAAGATAATAATACCAAAGAATTTGTGTTTGCAATCATTTTCAGGAAGAAACTGAGTATTATCTGACAGAATTGCAGGGGTGTCAATACTTTTGGCCATGACTGTATGTATGTATTAGCTTGATGACCCTACTGAACCGCCACCACTGCCCTTCATAGAGCCGCACCATAAAACAGTGTAAGGAGACCCATGTGTCCTCCCCCTGCACAGAACCACAGTACACTCCCTACAGAGCCCTCATGTTCTCCCTTGCACAGCCCCCCGTTTACCCCCCTGCACAGCCCCCCATGTCCTCCCCTGCACAGCCCATGTCCTCCCCTACAGAGCCCCCCATGTCCTCCCCTACAGAGCCCCCCATGTCCTCCCTCTACAGAGCCCCCCCATGTCCTTCCCTGCACAGCCCCCCCATGTCCTCCCCCTGCACAGCCCCCCCATGTCCTCTCCCTACAGAGCCCCCCCATGTCCTCTCCCTACAGAGCCCCCCCATGTCCTCTCCCTACAGAGTCCCCCATGTCCTCTCCCTACAGAGCCCCCCATGTCCTCCCCTGCACAGCCCCCCACGTCCTCCCCCTACAGAGCCCCCCCATGTCCTCCCCTGCACAGCCTCGCCATGGTCACCTATCTGCACAGCCCCCCAATTCCCAGTATCCCTCCTCCCGCCCTCACCTGCTGGTTGCCGGCTCCGTTCAGCAGCGGCGTGCTCTCCCCGGCCTCCTCCAGCTGCTCCCGGCCGGACCACGACACCCTGTTGGCCACATTGGCCATGCTCCATGCTGTGCGGCCGCTCCGCTCGTTGTTTGGGCATGTGACAGCCGAAGCCTCGGCAGATCCCACGGTCATGTGACTGCCAATCTACAGCGCTGCAGCGGGGTCATGCCAGGAACGCACGCCCGAGGCATGACGGGTAATGTAGTCCTACAATGTTACCATAGCAACACGGCTGCTGGGGCCTTTCCTAAAAGCAGCCGAGGAGCTGTCATGCTGCTGCGCCGCCCCCACACACGTGCCGCCTGGGGCGGACCGCCCTCCCCCACGCTACTCCAGTGCTGCAGCTATGGGTCCCTGTTATCAGCCATTCATAGGCCAGGACCAGCCCTCAACATAAAGGGGACACAATTATAACACTGAGCACAATAGTCAGGGGGCCCGTGAGACCACCCCCTGACATCAGCAGAGACCTGTGCAGTGGCTGAAGAGTTAACCAGCCCTCGGGAATCTGCAGAGCTTCATTATACATCGGTGCCAATGTTCACTAGAGGACTGGCATTGTATTCATGAATCAGATGGCTCAGGATGAACTCCAGGCAAGTATCAGAGACTCTACAGTGGAAACTCCAGATCTCATCCAGGGCTTCCTGGTGCCTGATCAGTAAGCAATGAGGTCCCTGTATCCACAATGATCCTTGGAGAAACAATTGTCCAGCAGACCCAGCACGCCCTATAACTGGTAAAACCATCCTTTTTACCTCCCTGGTGGCTTTGCAGCTCGTTCTGGCTGCCGGTGTCACGTCGCCGCCAGACTTGGGGCCTGCTGTTCCGATCGCGGCCACTAGGAGGCGCCGGACAGCCACTTCGTCGTCAGACTCAGGGACGGCTGTTCCTGCCTCGGCCACTGGGAGGGGCCGTGGTTCCGTCGCATCAGACTCAGGGCCTACTGTCCCGGCTTTAGCCTCTAGGAGGCGCCGGTCTGTCACGTTGCCTTTTAATTCGGGGTCTGCTGCTCTGGGCGCGGTCACTAGGAGGCGCCGTGACTTGCCCGTGAGTTATGGTGCTGACAGAGTAAGGGCACCTGTGCAGGCATCTGGTGGGCGCAGGCTCCGCCCCTCTGTCAGTCATCAGAAGGTTACTGCATCATCATCTGGCCTGGTCCAGAAGGGGGCTGGGGAAGGGCACAGCCTAGGGGAAGCCCCCCATGACTGCCATGGGCGGGAAGTTTTAGAACTGGTGTTGTGCCAGTTTGAAATGGTTGGCCGGGACGGGGGCCGGGGGAGGGGTTTAAGGTGGGGGCAGACTGTATTAGGGAAAAAGTACGGGAAAAACCGCACTCACCAGCCAGGAGCAGAGGAGAGAAGTCCCACCTGAATCAATGGACGACGAGCAGCAACTTTTCGCCAGGCTGCAGGATGTGGCCAGGTCCAGGAGGGGAGGATGGCTACAGACCCAACTTTCCTCCCTCCTCAGCGCTGCGGAGCAGGGATCCAGCCGGCGTGGAAGGAGGACCCGTCCCCCCCGAAAGGCTGTCACCGGAGGTGTCAGCCCGCAGCAGGCGGCGGCTGCGGAGCCCCTCCAGGGACCCTGCGGGCGGCGCAACAGATGGGGCTGCATCCCCTCCCTGCGCCCGTCCCGGCAGGAATCCGCCCAGCCGGCCGGTCAGCACGGGCGGCAAGCGTGTGGGAGCCGGACAGGAACAGCAGGCCGGACCGGAAGTGTCGTCGCGCGCAGCAGGGAGGAGAGTGAAGGCCGCGGCAGGCCCTCACAGCGGCGAGGCCGGCGGCGGCCGGCGCCGGCCAACACAGCGGCGGGAGGCAGGATCGAGGGCGCCCCCGGGGATGAGGACCGCTCGGGGGTGTCTGCCAGCCAGGGTGCCAGACGTGGCGCGGCGGGCAGGAGGGGGCGTTGCGGCAGCGCCCTGCCTGGCCCCACCGTCATCAGAAGGACCGGAGGTGAGGCGGGCGGGAGGGTGCCAGTTGCTGCCGCCCTGCATGCCCCATCGCAGTCCATAGCGAGAGAGCTGCGGTCGGGAGGGGGCAGCACGAGGACGCCCTGCCTGGTCCCAGCAGCATGTGGAGCCCCGACCGATCGGCGGACGGGAGGGGGCTCAGCGGGGACGCCCTGCCCGGTCCTAGCAACGCATGGAGCCCGGAACGGTCAGCGGGCGGGAGGCGACTTAGCGTGGTCGCCCTGCCTGGCCCCTATACAGCAGACGGGGCACCAGGCACCTGGGGGCATTTATCCGGGAGTCGCCCGGAGGGTGCTACGGACCGGCCAGTCGGGCACGGGTCCAGGGACTGTCACAGGTCCCGTTGAAGCGGGAGTTCTCGGGAGCGGCGGGTATCGCATGCTCGGGTCCCCCCTGGTGACGAGGAGGCCAGTGGTGCGGGCCTTGAGCAGCGGAGCCTGCATCAGGATCATCGAGGACGTCAGGATTCCGGATTTCCAGCTGGCGGGGACACAGCACCCGCGCAGCTATGTGAGTATGGCTCCATGTCGTGTTTGTCGCCCGCAGGGGCTGTATTGCAGGATGATGGGGGCAGGCAGGGAGATGGTAGGGAGCGGATGGGGCGTAGCGGGGCTGAGGTGCCGGGGCTATGGGACATTTTGGCGAACATGTCGCAAATATTGAGGAGACTGGAGGGGGGGGTAATTGGGGAGGCAGCTCCGTCCCCAGCGGGGGCATGGTTAGTGGGTCGCGGTTCGGGCACAGAGTCGGGTGGTGACGTGTTACGTGCGGTAGAATCCGATGAAGGAGCTGCGGCAGGAGTGTCTGTTTCAGTGCAGACGGAGACGGATAAGGGGGATAGGATAAAACTGGACGATAGGGCTAAGGGAGAGGTTTATGTGTGCTTTGAGGGGCCGCTGGGGGCCCATTTAAAGAAAGAAGTGAAGGAAAAGATTTGGCGGGACGAGTATGTGGAGATATTTTCATTGCTGCCGTTGGAAAAGTTTAACCTGGATAAGGGGAAGAAGGACGATAGTAAAAAAGAGGAGGAAGAAAAGAGGAGGTGGCGTCTGATCCCGCAGACTTTTGTGAATTGGATGCAGGCATTCGCTATTTTGGCTAGTGTCATAGGGGAGAAGTCTCCGGATAATTGTTCTGGCCTTTTTTGTTATTTAGATGCTATCGGGGAGGCGCATCGTATTTATGGGGGCCAGGCGTGGCTGCGATACGACGAGCAGTTTAGGCAGAGGAAGGCGGTAAGGCCAGAGATAAAGTGGGATCAAAAGGATATCGGGCTGTGGCTGAAGGTGATGGCCCCAGTGAGGTATGGGCAGTCCTTTCACGGGAGCGGGGGCAGCGGCAGTCAGCAAGCAGGTCAGGGGAGCAGTGGTCAGGCAACCCAGGGAGGAAGAGAGAAGTCGGGGGCGTGCTGGCAATTTAATGACGGGCAGTGTAAGTACGGGGCGGGCTGCAAGTTCAAGCACGTGTGCTCCCACTGCAACGGTAGCTCACACGGCGCTTCCAAATGTTTTAAGAAAGGGAAAGGAAAGCCAAATGTGGGTGCCGGTCAAGGGGGAGAGCCCGGTGAGGGTTCAAGAGATGGCCCCCTTTCTAAGTAGGTATCCGGCTCGGGCAGAGGCCAGCGTGCTTTTGAATGGTTTTGTTGACGGTTTCAGGATTCCACTTCCTGGCCATGTGGTTCCTTTTTCTGTTAAAAATTTGCGGACGGCAATAACGCATGCGGAGGTAGTAGATGAGAAGTTAAAAAAGGAAGTGGATTTGGGCAGGATGGCCGGTCCGTTCCCCACGGCTCCTGTTGCGGGCGTGATTGTTTCCCCGTTGGGGGTTGTGCCTAAGAAGGAGCCGAATAAGTTTCGTTTGATTCAGCATTTGTCTTATCCAAAAGGCTTGTCAGTTAATGACGGTATCGATAGGGAGTTGTGTTCTGTGGAGTATACCTCTTTTGATACGGCGGTTAAGTGGGTGCGACGTTATGGGTCAGGGGCTTTGTTGGCAAAGACAGACATTGAGTCCGCTTTTTGGTTACTACCGGATCATGCAGATAGTATCCCGCTGCTGGGATGTTTTTGGAAGGGGAATTTCTACCTCGATAGGTGTTTGCCGATGGGTTGCGCAATTTCTTGTTCATTGTTTGAGACGTTTAGCACTTTCCTGGAGTGGGTGGTAAGGGATGTTACAGGAATGCAGTCGATCATTCATTATCTGGATGATTTTCTTTTTATTGGCCCCCCGGATTCGCCGTTGTGTAGGAACGCGTTGGCAGGCATGGTTTGGGTGGCGGAGCATTTTGGGGTGCCGCTGGCATCTGAGAAGACGGAAGGCCCTAAGGCCGTTATAAGTTTTTTGGGCATAGTTGTCGATTCGGAAAGGATGGAGTGTCGGTTACCAGAGGACAAGTTGGCATTGTTGAAACAGGAGGTGGACAGGATTTCGAAGTTGCGCAAAGTGACCCTCAAGGAATTACAATCCCTATTGGGGAGATTGAACTTTGCCTGCAGGATCATGCCTATGGGTCGAATTTTTTCTCGTCGTTTGGCTAGCGCGACGGCAGGAGTGAAGGC
>NW_027362441.1:0-36641 GCF_039654945.1 Dendrobates tinctorius | reverse complement strand
CGTAAACATAATTAAGGTCAGAATTGCGTTTTTTTTCACAATTTTCCCATTTCCCTGTACATTGTGTGTCAGGATAAGTCACAACCACTGCCACCAATATTTCTTGAACACCACTTGCTCACGACACACCTGCCCTGGGATGTTACTATAAAGGTGAACCTCCCATATTCTTTTGTCCACTCACCTAAGCGCACCCCGCAGACAGTTCTCACATCCACATCACACTGTTTGCTGCTATCGGTCACTGTTTTGATAGGCCAGTGAGACACCTGCGCTGGGTCACACACTAGCACACATGCCACCCAGCTTTTCTGAGCCCCTGATAGGTGCTCTTCTTTTACTTTTGTATACACATACAGCAAAACACAACCAAGGTATACTCGCCGTCCTCAGGGTTTGGGGGACGTTTAGCGCAGAAAAGAACAAACTTATTAAAATTTAGATTTAAAGGGATCCTGTCAGCAGGATTGTGAACAGTAAAGTACAGACAGTGTCAGGTCTACGCTGTTATACTGATTAAAATGAGGTGACCTGGGTGATGAAATGCATCTTGTGGTTGTTGTGTAATCTGTATTTGTAAATTTCAGTTATTGAGATTCTGGTGCTCCGGGTGTTTGTGGGGTTACAAAAAAAAGGTTTGCATTCATCAAAATGGTGCCTGTGCTGTAGTATAATACATGACTAATATCAATATGTAGACATGTGTAAGGGGTTGAGAGTCTTACCCCTTTAAACCCCCATGTTGCTGTTGTACTTGTATATATATTTATATATATGTTATACCATTGTTGCGCATTATCGTATATTTCATGTTGCTGTATTATTTATATAGCATAAGCTATGTTTCTGCACCTTGTACTTGGTAGGGACAGTGCAGTCTGGGCTATGGTCACTAGATGGGGCACTGAGCTCATTGCACAGTAGATGTAGCTGTAGGACATATAGGAGTTAACTGTAGGAGGGGATAGCTGGAGAATAAGCCAGGATGGTCTTCCAGTTTCAGGCAGTCAGAGGCCTGACCCCTTTGTGCTCGGGTGGGCTATATGCCTGAGCTGCCTAACTACCCCGTGATGTTAAAGCTGATGCCCAGCCATCTAGAGAAGAACACGGTACTGCAGAATCAGCAATAAAGTGGAAAAGAGTGTAAGTAAACAGAGGAAGATTGAAGGTTACCGTAAAAGGGTACGGGCAGGTCACTCCAGAATGTGGTGGAAAGCTACGTGGGCTGAATCTCTGATGTCCGGGGCGAAACATGCTGGAGAGCGCTTCACCATGGTGACGCTATACAGGGAGGACACTGAGGAGCCATCTGAGACGCTTCGTCAAACGGAAACACTGCAAGGAACAGTGAAGGGAAAGATGAAGTAATGTGCTGTCTTTACTGTGATGAAAATGCTGGAAACTATGTGGATGTGCTGTGTCCTGAAGAAAATAAATTTGCTCAGTTAAGAGTTGCCCTGGACTGTGTCTCTATTCATTGGGATCAAGGATCAGCATCAAGTCGGCGTAGCAAAGGGGACGCTGACGGCACGGTGAGTATTCACCGTACCATGCAAGAGAAGAGGTACCGTTTTCCTGTAGAGGGAGGTCAGGGTATACAATGCCCGAACCCGAAATACTCAGCCACGACTACTGCCCTGGCTGACCTTTACACATAAAGTGTAGAAGTCGGGGGGGAAAGTGGGGAATGTGGTCTAGAAGTGATCAAGTATAGTGTGTTATTTTCTGCAGCAAACGTGTCCTGGCTGGATGTTAAATATTAATAATCCGTTAATTTCTTATAAGACCCAGTTCTGTAGAATGCTTTAGCTTACATGACATAGGCTATTTTTAAGCTTGGCTCATGGTAGAAAGACAGCTCCATATATGTAGAGACCACGTGCTTTAGGAGACGTATATAATTCATGGCTAACTGTAGAGGTCGCTGCTCTTCTTCCCTCACCATCATGAGAGACAGACACGAAGATGTCGCCTGTGTTGGGCCATGACATAACTCAACAGCTGGTATATTACTTGACGGCGATGTGAGAAGCCAAACTGAGACACAGCAGGCATTTGCTATTCAGGATCTCGGAGAGAAGAAGAATACATGTTGCTTTTGCCATGTGGGATCTCAGAGAATGAAGATGGAAAGCTTTTGCTATGAACAATGGACAATATCTCTTTCACTTATTTTTATTCACCTGTTTTTCTGTAATAACCTTTCTTTGATGGAAGAAACCAAATAAACCACTATATTTTTATCTGGTAACTAGTCCTGAGTATTTTACAGGATATGCATTATTTTACATTGGAGAGCCAGCCAGATCTGAATTTTTGTACTTTTTTGCGGGTTTCCCTCCACTTGCACACACGGGGGATTGGACTTTGCTAACGTCAAATCATATGTGCAAGTTATCGGGAATTCCACTACTTACAAGAATCACATAGAACCTAGAAGTAAGAAGTACCAGATAGATTGAGAAGTACTACAAGTGCCAAAAGTACCAGACCTAAGCCAGACGTGTGAAGACAGGAACCCAGCGTTGTCCATCAAAGGAGCTGAGACATTTCAAGGTAAGATAAAATGGATGTCATTAATTGTCTTGCTAAGCAGAGTAAATTGAAATTTAAGTCTGTAGACAATTCTAATTCAGAAGTTTTATGGTTAAGTTTATATGCCGAGTGTGAACTCGAGAATCAGAGGTTAGATTCTAAGTTTTTCAATAGAGAAAGAGAGAGATTAAAAAATATTCTACAGATGGTAGATATATTTCATAGATCTGTGTCAGAGAAATCCAAAAATGATTGTTGTGATGTTCTCGAGATTGGCTATAAAGTTAGGGAGATTGACTGTAATCAAGTGTCTGTAGCAGCCATTGAAGGTGACCTTGCAGACGTGGAACAAGATGGAGAAGTAGGAGGAGACTTCAGAACTGACGTAGAGGACGTACAAGGGAAAGACGTACCACTAAAAATAGAAGACTCACAGGCCCAAATCCGAAGTAGCGTGAGGAAGAATTTGATAAAAATATGCCAAATAATTCCTGCTTATGACAACAAATTAGATGTCTGTAGAAACTCTGAGATCTTTGAAAGTTGTTCTGATAACTTTGATTTATCTAACGAGGAGAAGAATCAGTTGTTCAAAATGTGGATCCCTGTAAATTTTGCTAGGAGATTGTCTTTAAAGTTATCTGGTGAGACACATGAGAATTTAACTGATAAGGACAGATTAAAAATTCTCATTTTTTGTTCATCAAATGAAAATCATCCAGATATTGATATTCTTCAAAAATTAAGGATTGGTCGGAAGGAATGTATTTTTACGTTCATGTCCATATATGAACGTTTGTATAGAATGCTGAGTGAGAATGTCAAAACACCGTCCCTCATAAGGAGTTTTGTAAGCAAATTTTGGTTTCTAAATCCTGCATCTCGTGTTATTGCGTCACAAAAAGATTCTTTGTTTGAATGTGCGCAATCCCTTGATTTTGCCAGAAAACACGAGAATCGTGAGAGGAAAGTAAATTGTGCTAATTTTGTAAAGACAGGCAGAGTAAAATCTTATCAGAAGCCGGTATTAGCAAAACCTTCTAAAATGAGTTTTCCCCAAAATCAAATCTACGAAGAAAGAAAAAGAAAATCACATGTTTGTTATAAACCATATGGAATGATGCAAAAGAACACCGAAAAGACACAAATGGAATTAAGAAAAATGATGAGTTCTGATTTTCTTTCTGTAACAAAGATGGCCGAATTTAACAGACAGAAACAGGTGGTGAGTGACATCATGGCCTGTAAACTGAATACTCTGCTCCAAGAATCTATCAGTTTTAAAATGGCAAGAACCTTTCAGGATATTTTTTGCAGAGAAATAAGTATGGGTGTAGGAATTGGCTAGGAAAAAAGTAATATATATTGTGTAACAGTGTTATACAATTAGTGAGTTATAGAGTATAATCCTGTAGTTTTATGGTTTGTGGATATATACATAGTCATACAGTATATATATAGAGTGTTTGTAGAAGTAGAAATAGTAGAACTGTATTTTTTAATGAAAATTAAAATCTACATCAGTAATAATATTTAGAATATGAATATGATATTAACCTTATTTTTTTATGTTTCCTTAGAATTTTCATTTCAAAGCAGGACTTAATCGAGAAAAATTCTCTTCCAAGGATTTATGCCTTTATTTACACAGGATGTTGCAATAATTGCATGATTTTATATATCTAACCCTTAAAAGGAAATAACCAATTGCTTTTTAAAATGTTCTTGTGTGTGCTTTTTTACTGCATGGTTTGAATGACAACCTCAACAGGTGAAAATTTCAACCTTGTTCTAATAATAAGTATACCAGACCAGTATACTATGTCCTTGTTTCATAGGGAAAGAATTTTCAAGGGGGTCTCAACTTTTGCAAACCAATGGAATTTTTTTTCCAGGCCTAAATGTCAAGTATAGCTATACAACATATATTTATGTAATGTGGAGGAATATTCAAAGAAATATTAAGAGACTAAATTGAAATAGTTTACAATGCATTGATAATTAGGATAATTTGGGTTAAAATACGTGTATTCATCACACCTTCATATGTGAGGTATTTGGTTTAAAGTTAATAAGTGACAGTGACTGAGTGTATGAGCAGCTGCTGAGCGAGTAATGTGATACGTTTGTGAGACCTCAGGATCCTGAATGCATGAGAGAAAGAAAAAAAAAAAACAAAACCCCCAAAGCTTTTATCTTTAGGAAATTATTAGAATATTAAGATACATAATGAAATATTATCTATACAAACATATATTTCTATATTTCTATAGTAATTATTTCTTGATTTAGTTAATAGTGGATAAGTGCAAAGTGCAATCGCACATCAAAATGGTTTATGCAAATTAATTTTTCCAAAGGATAATTTTATGATATTCAAATTAATTTTAATGGTTACACATCTTCAGACAAATAATGGTATAAGCAAGTATAATATTTACACAATTTATAAATTAATTATTTTTAATTTTGGTTTTGATAAATGAATTATTACTAAACAATATTTTTTGGTATTAAGGGGGAAATATGTTTTTTTATCCTGACTACATCATCACATTTGATTAATACCTCTTCTTCACACATTTTAATAGGAAAAAAATATTAATAAGGTACAATGGTATAAGTATTGGGTATAATAACAAGTATTATAAGGATTCATTTCTTTACACTAAGAGGAATTACATGCAAAGTTGCATAATTTGAATATTTTGGTAACACAAGTTTATGACAATTATGAAATAATCCAGATCATGGAAATATTAAGGGTATATGTTACTGAAGACATAACTACTCTGCATCAACATAAAGGCCTTATTCTTATTTTTATTTTTATTTTTCATTATTTTTAATTCTTTCACCAATATTTAGTAAAGTAATATCTACTGAGAATATTGCTTCATTAAATATAGCAATTATATGGTTCTATTACTAAGGAAAATGTTTCACTTCTGAGTTATATGCAACAATTCTTTTATTCATTCATTCGCTCACTCATATATTCTTATTTTGGTTCATGGCTTTACATTCCTACATATTATTAGTATAATAAATATATTCCTTATTAATAAAGATGAAAACACTGGTTACATAAAACACAGTGACACCTATGGGTTGAAAAAGGTAATTACACCTATGACATAAAAATGTTCTATCACATGAAAAAAATGGATAATAATGTATTATCACTTATTATTGGTTTATTATTTCAAATATTGAAATCCATATATGGTACAAATTCTGATAATAATTATATGGATATTACTGATTGCTATGGTACGCTGTGATATTATAGGATAGAAAATTACCAGATTTGCTATAGAATAGGGAATGAAGACTTCAAGCAAGATACTGAAATTATGTTAATAAAGACTTTTCACATTTCTAAACTTCATTGATTTTTATCAGTTGCAAGAAGAAGAATGCCGCGATCCAGAAATCCCAGAAGGTAACAAAGCTATGATTACTGAGTAATAGACTGTTAATTACAAGTGCAGTATCCACCACTGACAGTCACAAGTGCAGTATCCACCACTGACAGTCACAAGTGCAGTATCCACCACTGACAGTCACAAGTGCAGTATCCACCACTGACAGTCACAATTAAAGTGTCTAACCTGACAACCAGAGGACGATGATCCTATGATGCTGAGATGAACGGTGTTATCACGTTCTTATCAAGTTCCAGAGGTTTTCAATCACCTGAAAAGCTTCGATGAAAGCTGGTGAACAATGAAGGTAATTATCAGGAAGCTACAACCCTGACATATGTCCTGTGCATTAGGACAAGGACTGGTTATGGTGCTATGTTTAGCAAGGAAGAGTCATTTTAACCCTTGCTTTGCTGACCAAAGACGTCACACCTCTTCAAAGACCAGTTCCGATGGAGGATTCCAGAATATCCAAGGCGAGCCAATGTAAGCCCAGGTTTTTAAAGATAACACTGCACAGATATTAAAGCTGCATAGACTTTGTTTTCGAAATTATGGACTTTGATTTGATACACAACACATCTATATGCTATAAGAAAACTGTATTTTTAAAAGAACCAAGAAGAAGACAGAAGACATCAAAATGAAGACCAGATGACATCAGATGATGATGACTGGACCTGAGATGCTTCAATTTAGACTTAGGGAAGTATAATTATACATATTTTATATGAATATTGTTCACGGCTTACCATAACATGAATTCACATCAATTATGTCATTGAGTACTTATAACGGTAATCTAATATTATTATTATTATTATTATTATTATTATTAATATTAAATTATTTTGTCAAAGAAGAAGAAAAGAAGAAAAAAGATCGTTATATTTGAGGGTTCCAATTAATGTCTGTCTCCCTCAAAAGGGGGAATTGTTAAATATTAATAATCCGTTAATTTCTTATAAGACCCAGTTCTGTAGAATGCTTTAGCTTACATGACATAGGCTATTTTTAAGCTTGGCTCATGGTAGAAAGACAGCTCCATATATGTAGAGACCACGTGCTTTAGGAGACGTATATAATTCATGGCTAACTGTAGAGGTCGCTGCTCTTCTTCCCTCACCATCATGAGAGACAGACACGAAGATGTTGCCTGTGTTGGGCCATGACATAACTCAACAGCTGGTATATTACTTGACGGCGATGTGAGAAGCCAAACTGAGACACAGCAGGCATTTGCTATTCAGGATCTCGGAGAGAAGAAGAATACATGTTGCTTTTGCCATGTGGGATCTCAGAGAATGAAGATGGAAAGCTTTTGCTATGAACAATGGACAATATCTCTTTCACTTATTTTTATTCACCTGTTTTTCTGTAATAACCTTTCTTTGATGGAAGAAACCAAATAAACCACTATATTTTTATCTGGTAACTAGTCCTGAGTATTTTACAGGATATGCATTATTTTACACTGGAAGAGGAAGAAAAGCGAAGATGAATCGCTACAAATACAGAGGTCACTGGTAAGTCAGTGATTTACCTGGACACTTACATTATATAGTATATACAGAGCTCCTGTGTATAATGTCACTGGTGATCCTTGTATTACCTGTACGCTGACTATATGCAGAGCTCCTGTGTATAATGTTACTGGTGAGTCACTGTATTACCTGTACACTATACACTATATACAGAACTCCTGTGTATGTCTCCAGTGATCATTCTATTACTTGTACACTGACATTATATATACAGACAGGTAGCGTCGGACTGATTCTCCGGTGGGCCCTGGCATCTGGTGGGCCCTGGCACCTCTACTGGTATACAGGGACAGCAGTTGCCTAGGGCCCCCACTGCTCCAGGGGCCCCCAGCCAGTGCCACACAGCTGCTATGGGGGCCCTGCCAGCGGAGCAGCAGCGGGTGTCAGGAGGCAGGAGCCACTGTCCCCACTACTAAAGAGAAATGAATATTCATTCACTCTCGGCCTCCACTCACCCCGGGGCCCCGCTCCCCAACCTAGGCAGCCGGCGCTGCGCTCAATTTCAGTGGAATAGAGAGCATCTCTCTCCCATCAGTCCCCTCTGCTCCTGACTCACAGCCGATGCGCGATGACGTCACTTCATCGCGCACCCGCTGTGTGTCTGGCAGACGGGTCAGCTGCTGACACTGAAGCCGTCATCAGCGTGGGAGCAGGAGGAGAGGTGAGTATTGTGGTTTGTTTTTTATATATCTCTATATCTATCTATATCTATCTCTATATCTATCTGTCTCTATATCTATATATCTCTATATCTATCTATTTCTATCTGTATATCTATATCTCTATCTCTATATCTATCTGTCTCTATCTTAGATATAGAGATAGATATAGATAGATAGATAGATATAGAGGTAGATATAGATAGATATAAATAGTCTATATCCATCTATCTCTATACCTATCTATATCTATCTCTATCTATTATCTTTATATCTATCCATCTATATATCATGTATCCATAGATCTATCTATTTATCCCCTATCTATCTATCTATATACCTATCTATAGCTATCACTATCTATTATCTTTATATCTATCTATCTATCTATCCATATATCTATTTATCCCCTATCTATCTATTTATCTATCTATATCTATCTAGGTCTATCTATCTCTATAGCTACCTATATCTTTCACTATCTATTATCTTTATATCTTTATTTCTATCTGTCTATCCATAGATCTATCTATCTATTATCTATCTATACATCTAATTATCACATATCTATCTATCTATCTAGTGTTATACCCTATGAGGGGGCAGCATTATACCCTATGAGGGGGTGCATTATACCCTATGAGGGGGGAGAAGCATTATACCCTATGAGGGGGCAGCCTTATACCCTATGAGGGGGTGCAATATACCTTATCTTCCAACAAAATTAATTCTAAGTCCTCCATTTTGTTGGCGAGGCTTCTGGCATTTGTATACATGCACTTTATGTATGTCTGTACCTCTATTTCTTAAATTATTAACTGTTCTAACCTCACCCCCCATGCCACTACCACCCCCAATTTCATTATTTGTGCCCAGGTCTCTATCTACACAGTCTTCCCCTCTTATAAAATGAATACCCTCCCCTAGTTCCAAATTTAAACACTCCTCCACCCTTCTAGCCATTTTTTTCCCCAGCACAGCTGCACCCTCCCCATTGAGGTGCAGCCCGTCCCTAGCGTAGAACCTGTAGCCAACTGAGAAGTCGGCCCAGTTCTCCAGGAACCCAAACCCCTCCTTCCTACACTAATTCTTGAACCACTTATTAACTTCCCTAATCTCCTCTCTGGCGTGGCACGTGGTACAGGAAATATTTCCAAAAATACCACCTTGGAGGTCCTTGCCTTAAGATTGCAGCCTAATTCCCTGAAATCATCTTTAAGGACCTTCCACCTACCTCTGTGTCATTTGTACCAATGTGCACCATGACCGCTGGATCCTCACCAGCCCCTCCCAGTAATGTGTCAACCCGGTCAGCGATGTGTCAGACTTGCGCGCCAGATAAGGCAGCACACCGTTCGACGATCCCTTTCTTTGTGACAGATTGCCCTATCTGTTCCCCTAATAATTGAGTCCCCCACTACCAGCACCTGTCTGGCCTGCCCTGCTCTCCTATTTCTCCCCTTACTGGAGCATATACTCCTCTGGCTTTCAGAGGACATGCCTTGCTGCAGCAGTGCTACCCCTGCACTGACACTCCCCTCATCTGCCAACTTGGCAAACTTATTGGGTTGTGCCAGATCAGGACTAGCCTCCCTGGCACTCTTCTGTCTACCCCACCTTCTAACTGTCACCCATCTTACTGCTTCACTGTCCTGCAGCTCCAACCTAGCATCCCCCCCTCATCTATCTCATTGAGCGTCTGCTCAGTGAGTAGAAGTCTCCTTTCCATATTGTCTATTGATCTCAGTGTTGCCAGCTGCACATTTAAATCCAGTATCTGGGCTTCCAAATGCACAATGTGCTCACATCTCGCACAGCAGTATTCACCCTCGACTGGCTGGTCAAGGATTGCGTACATGCGGCAAGACGTACACTGGATGGCATTGGCAATAGTGGAGCACATTCCTAATGGGGATTGCACCAGACAGAAAAGATAAGTAAAAATAAATAAAAAGTATTAATAAAATATAACAGCAATTCAGTAATACCTCCTTTGCAAACTCCCTGAATCCAAAGTCACTGAATCACAAGTCACACACTTACCACCGTTCGCACTTACGCTCAGGTCACACTCAGCTCGTTTACACTCGCTCAGGCAGAAGATTTAAAGAGATTTTTTTTCCCTTCACCAGCAAACCACCCTGCTGCTCAATGCACTTCCAAAAGCTCCTGTGTATAATTTCACTGGTGGTCACTGTATTACACTGACACTGTATGCAGATCTTCTGTGTATAAATATCAGGATCCTGTCAGCGTCGGCGAACTGCCACGGCTGAGCAGCGTGACTCACCCCTACTGCGGGAGGGCCCGGGGTCCGATACTGCAGGGAAAGTTGAGGCAGACGGGACCTGCGATGCTGAAGGTAGTAAGAAGTACAAGGACCTACGATCATGTGACCACAGGGGGCGGGGCTTAGTGTCCCACTTCTGAAGATGATTGTAGGACTCTACTACAGGAATCCTGGAGTAGAGGCGAGGGGAACTCAGGTCAGACAAACGGGCGGTCATACATGGAGAGGGCGGCGCGATACCAGAGGGGCGAGCAGAGAGTAGTCAGAACGTAAGCAATGAGTCATACATGGAGATAGCTGCACAGTACAAGAGGGGCAATCAGAGAATAGTCAGGTCATAGGCAATGAGTCATACACAGAGATAGCAACGCAGTACAAGAGGGACAGGCAGAACTCGTAACAGGGACAGAACCAGATCAAAACCAAACAAGCATAAAGTATTACAGTCACAAAGCACACCAGGGTCACACACACTCGGCCAAGGGTCTGAGTATAAACGATGAGGAATGAGCCCACAATGAGGCTTTAAAAAGCCTCCCAGAATCTCAGAGTGAGGCCATCCACATTAACCTCTGAACTACCTAATCCCACAAGCTGAGCAAACCTTGACAATAATGTTGCCAGTGATCACTGAGCTCCTGTGTATAATGTCACTGGTAATCACTGTATTACCTGTACACTGACACTATATACAGAGGTACTGTGTATAATGTCACTGGTGGTAATAACAGTGTTGTTATTATTGTGGTTTGTATTCATAATCAGTACTGTAGTATTCCATCAATAAGTGGTGGTAATTTGTGGACTGTTCACAGTGTGGAAGTATTTCTCCGTGTATGAATTATTATTTGGTCCCTATATGCTGGTAATATGTCATATTATTCGGTCACTATGTGGTGGTAATATGTGGTCTGGTCATGGTGTGGTTGTATTTGTGCCTTTTATGTGATATGATGCGGGTACTATGTGGTCTGGTCATGGTGTGGTGGTATTTCTCCCCTGTATGTGGTATTATTGGTCTTGGTACAGTGGATTGTGTTGTGTTTGACGGTCATTAGTCTTCTCTGATATTAATTAGGAGAATATTCTTTATTTCCATTAGAGATTAAATACTTTGTAAACAGCGGCAGAGATGCACTTACAGGGGTTTCCTGTGGAAAAACGTAATCTCCTATTCACAGGACAAGTGATAACGTATTGATTGGGGGGGTCTAACTACTTGGACCCATTCAGCAAAATGTGGAACTTTTTATCCCCATTAGACTGGAGTGGCATGTCCGACTTGACAACTGATCCATTCATTCCCTCAGTGGCTGCACTTGTATTTTTATAGAAGCTCCAAAGAGAATGAATGAAGCTTCGGTCAGATATCTAACCTGCTGCTCCATTTTAAAATGGGGATAAGTGTCCTATCAACGATAAAACTTTCTCATTCTTCCGGTCGGTGCAGTTTCTAATGGTCGGACGTATGCGATCAGCTATCCTATAGAGCCCATGGATCGGTGATAAATTGTTTTAACCAAAGAACCACATTAATGTAAACTACCGTAATTATACATCCCAGTTATGGGGGTGCACAGTAGATGTGCAGGAGCCGCCTGTGTTTTACAGCCGATGCTCCACTATAATGGGGATAACGACTGACAGATATTAGCATATAGCTGTAGGATGGGGCCCTAGAGTCCATTCCCCTGGTGGGCCCCAGACACCCCAGTTCGACCCTGAATATACATCATTGTGGATTATCAGATACCGGATTTAGGGAAATTTCTCTGTAATATGGAAGGCAATGACATGAATAGATAGCAAAATCTGGTTTGTCTACAATCTTTTTTATTTGTTAGGTTCTTTCCTGTTACAGCACTTCTCTCCTGTAGTATAAACCTTCTCTCACACTAGTGCTAGCACTAAACCTTGGTTTGCCTTCTTCTAAAGTCTCTGTTGTCCCCGCAGACTTAGAGATTTCCAGCATTACTCCATGCAGCCATAAGGACCTTCTCTCTTTACTCCTTGGGTTTCCGCTGTCCTAGCAGGAAGTGAGAAACGTTCTCGTAAATCACAAGGATGGTACAGCAGGCGGGGTCGCTCAAAATAACTTGGGGGCAATTTTCTTTAGAAGTCCGTATATACTCGCGTATAAGCCGACCCATGTATAAGCCGACCACCCTAATTTTGTCACAAAAAACTGGGAAAACTTATTGACTCGCCTATAAACCTAGGGTGGAAAATGCCGAAGCTACTGGTAAATTTCAAAAATAAAATGGGCCCCATAAGATGCTCCATAAAGTTCATGATGGCCCCATATAATGCTCCATAAAGTTCATGATGGGTTCCATAAGATGCTCCATACAAAAATATGCCTAATAATGCTGCACAGTGAATAATGGTAGCCCTATTACATGGTCCATAATAACATATGCCCCATATAATGCTTCACAGTGATTGGTGGCCCCTTATAATGCTGCATGGAGAGTGGCCCCTTATAATGCTGCACAATGATTAGTGGCCCCTTATAATGCTGCACAGTGATTAGTGGCCCCTTATAATGCTGCACAGTGATTAGTGGCCCCTTATAATGCTGCACAGTGATTAGTGGCCCCTTATAATGCTGCACATTGATTAGTGGCCCCTTACAATGCTGCACGGTGATTAGTGGCCACTTATAATGCTGCACAGTGATTAGTGGCCCCTTGAAATGCTGCAGTGATTAGTGGCCCCTTATGCTGCACGGTGATTAGTGGCCCTTTGTAATGCTGCACAGTGATTAGTGGCCCCGTATAATGCTGCACAGTAATGAGAGGCCCCCTTATAATGCTGCACAGTAATGAGTGGCCTCTTATAATGCAGCACAGTGATGAGTGGCCCCATATAATGCTGCACAGTGATTACTGGCCCCATATAATGCTGCACAGTGATTACTGGCCCCATATAATGCTGCACAGTGATTAGTGGCCCCTTGTAATGCTGCACAGTGATTAGTGGCCCCTTGTAATGCTGCACAGTGATTAGTGGCCCCTTGTAATGCTGCACAGTTATTAGTGGCCCCTTGTAATGCTGCACAGTGATGAGTGGCCCCTTGTAATGCTGCACAGTGATGAGTGGCCCCTTATAATGCTGCACAGTGATTAGTGGCCCCTTGAAATGCTGCAGTGATTAGTGGCTCCTTATTATGCTGCACGGTGATTAGTGGCCCCTTATTATGCTGCACGGTGATGAGTGGCCCCTTATAATGCTGCAAGGTGATGAGTGGCCCCTTATAATGCTGCACAGTGATGAGTGGCCCCTTATAATGCTGCACAGTGATGAGTGGCCCCTTATAATGCTGCACAGTGATGAGTGGCCCCTTATAATGCTGCACAGTGATGAGTGGCCCCTTGTATTGCTGCACAGTGATTAGTGGCCCCTTACAATGCTGCTGCCGCAGCCTCAATTAAAAAAATGAAAAAAAAAACTATATACTCACCTTGTCACTGCTGCAGCTGCTGCTCCTCAGCGTTGCTGGCTCTGCAGTGACTGTTCAGGCAGAGGGCGCCTGCTAACTACGTCATGGCACCCTCTGACCTTAACGTCACTGCCAGAGGAAGCAAGACAGCAGAGCGATGCGCAGCGGTGGAATGGGGCACAGGTGAATATGGCTCCCCCCGTTATACTCACCTCTCCTGGCATGTCTCTGCAGCCCCCCGTGCTTGTTCCATCTTCTCAGTGCTGTTCTTCCTGCTTTCTGCGGTCACGTGGTGCCGCTCATTACATATGTGCATATTAATGAGGGTAATGAGCGTACCACGTGACCGCTGAAAGCAGGAAGAACAGCGCCGAGAAGATGGAATAAGCACGGGGGGCTGCAGAAACATGCCAGGAGAGGTGAGTATGATCTCCGACACCCCCTCCCGCTCCCCCTCCCTGGCCGACCCCCGGTATATGACTCGCGTATAAGCCGAGAGGGGGACTTTCAGCCCCAAAAAATGGGCTGAAAATCTCGACTTATACGCGAGTATATACTGTAAGCCTTTTTTGTCCTTTAAGACAGAAGAAACAAAACTATTAACTCTTCTTCTAAGGTCTGACTGTGAGCTCGGACCCTCCCCAGCTATTTGTTAGGGCACTCCAGGCTAAGGGGTTGTACTGCTATGCTCTGTTATTGCAGACTTCATCATCCCAATCATAGTTCATCATCAGCACATCAGCCCCATCATAGTCCATCATCAGCACATCAACCCCATCATAGTCCATCATCAGCACATCAGCCCCATCATAGTCCATCATCAGCACATCAGCCCCATCATAGTCCATCATCAGCATATCAGCCCCATCATTGTCCCATAATGAAAGAAGTGTTGTTGCGCATTCTTAACAGCCGCTTGTTCCAGACACCCTGTTCTTAGGATTGGTGGGGGTCCTGGCAGTGAAACACCCGTAATCAGCAAGTTATGATCTACCAATGGCTAGGGGATAACTTGCTGAGGAGGCAGAAGTTGGGGACTACTGTTTTTAAAGACCGCAATACCTATATCAGGAGCTGTAAAGAAATATATGTTTCTAAGCTTTATCTTGAGTCCATTTTCCTTGTCGATAATTCTTAGATAATTCTGGGAAAAAAAGTATTTTAATACATATAACAAACTTAAATTGTCTTTGGAGAATAAAGTCTATCGGCGGTCAGTGCAGTGTACTACATTAGTTTGTGGGACAGAACATGTTGATAAAGGGTCGGTCTCATCACTGCACTCACCGTCCATAAGCTTTATTAGGGTAGATATCCACAGAATATGGATATAGTAGATGTATACCCCCTCTCAGGAATCCTTCCCTCATATTAGCTATGATGACTACATTCCACTGCAAACAGCAGAAGAAACTTGAGGCGCACTATTTACAAGAGGAGTTTTCCCATACATTTATGTGTTATCCATAAAATATTCTATAAATGTCTGATAGGCAGAGGTCCCGGACGTGAAACCCGCATCTGTCTACAGACCTGGGGAACTATGAATATACAGATGGCCATTCACTATTGGGGAGGTTCCTATAAGATCTGAGTACTCAGCCTTGTGTTTGGTTATTTTCATAGACCTTGACATGAGCGGCAGGGTACATATGAAACCAGTGCTCCACCCAATTCTTCCTGAAGCAATTTTGTGGCTGATTCAAGACCCCTGTACTATTGATTTGAGGGTTCCTAAATGGTTGGAGACCCACACCAGTCTAATGTATTTGAGATGTTGTACCCTCTTAACGAAAGATCAGAGGAAAATACCTTCAACAAAACTGCTGGTTGGGTCGGATGTGGTATTCTGAGCCACTTGGTTTGTTGTCTCATATGTTTATGCTTAAAGTTCTTAATGGTTTGTTCTTGTTGAGTTTATGGGACCTTTGTCTATACTGTACTGTTCCTTTTTCATTTTTTTAGATAAGCATTCCATACTGTTAGGTGAAGAACTGGTGCTACCCTTCTTCACATTGAGGCATCATCCTACCATTGTGATCAGAAGCCCTATAACCCGGCTTCATTGTTAGGATGCAGGATTTATATAAATTAGCTCTACTGGGGTCTTAAAAGTGCAGGCATTGAGGAAGAAGTACAAAATCAGCAGGCAAATGAGTAGTCAGAAACAAGCAAAGGTCAGGGCAGGCAGCAGTGCAGAAACATAACCGGAAACAAGCAGAGGTCAGGGCAGGCAGCAGTGCAAAAACATAACCGGAAACAACCATAAAACCAAAGAAAAAAAACGACCCACAGTCCATATAGTGCAGAATAATATACATTTTTATTAGTATCACAGATTAATAACCGGAAACAAGCAGAGGTCAGGGCAGGCGGCAGTGCAGAAGCATAATCCATTGAGCAAGCTGAGGTCAGGGCAGGCGGCAGTGCAGAAACATAATCCATTGAGCAAGCTGAGGTCAGGGCAGGCGGCAGTTCAAAAACATAATCCATTGAGCAAGCAGAGGTCAGGCAGGCGGCAGTGCAGAAACATAATCCATTGAGCAAGCAGAGGTCAGGGCAGGCGTCAGTTCAAAAACATAATCCATTGAGCAAGCAGAGGTCAGGGCAGGCGGCAGTTCAAAAACATAATCCACTGAGCAAGCAGAGGTCAAGGCAGGCGGCAGTGCAGAAACAATCCATTGAGCAAGCAGAGGTCAGGCAGGCGGCAGTTCAAAAACATAATCCATTGAGCAAGCAAAGGTCAGGGCAGGCGGCAGTGTAGATGCATAACTTTAAACAAGCAGAGGTCAGGGCAGGCGGCAGTATAGAAACATGATCCATTGATCAAGCCATAGTCAAAACCGGAAAATCTGTCTAAGAAGCAGCTGTGCAGAAGATGGTATGTGCTTGCTGCAAGCAACTCGCCACTACATTTTCCGCCGGCTAAATCAAAGTGCCGCGGAATTCTCTTCTCGGGAGAATGATCTTCCTAGGACTTGGAAGGAAACCCAAATCTCTCTTGTAGGCACGTTGTACATCCTGTGGGCTCATCAGCATTACTTGCATGATCTTTCCAGTGGTATAGCTGACTGGCAGGTGTGGTGTAGGATTGTAGCCTTGTTTAGCAGTCACCTTAATACGCGGTTGATGGTCGTAAGGCATACTGAGGAGTATACGTGCTTGAGAGGGAGTTAGCTCCATCCAGGTGCATGGGGATGGGCTCCTGGGCAATGTGGCTGTTGTCTCTTCCTCATCTACTGTTCTGGTGAGTATCAGGCGTTCCTTCATACCCTCTGGCTCTGCGCTGATGTTTGCTGCAGGTTGTACGAATCGGCCTATTTCGGGCATTGTAGGATATGGTGGTGGACTTTTCAGTCTGGAATATCGGTCCTTTGCCTTTTCTGGTGTTTTGAACAGGCATTTAATAATTGACACGATATAATAAAGCACTGCCATCACATACCCCGTGAAGCCAGTTGGCCTTTGGTGGTGTTCAGGCCTCTGACTGTATAGGGATGTCCTGGCATGTGGGAGACGTCTCCGTGGTTGGAACTTTCCTCCAGCTACGGGTGCAGCCATTAGGCTGCCTTCCCCTCCACACACACAAAAGTGTGTGCGGATGGTAGAAAACACTCCCAAAAAAAAGAAATAAAAGTAAAAAAAATAAACAAAACAAGTAAAAAGTGATTTACAAGTCGCTCTGGGTTAGTGTTCAGCTCTCCTCTCTATCTCTGCTTGCCTCGCACTGACCGTTCTTGCGGAACATTCCATGACTCGTGGACAACGCTTCTGTGATGTCATAAAGACGAACATGGCAATGGGTCTAATATAGGAGAACTAGTTATGTTACCCATGGCAGACCATCCAATACCAGCTGCCACTGTACGGATAGGGGTTAGCTGGATTGGGATGAGATGTATAAAAACTTACCGGTACAATAGCGCAAGTCATTGCTTTATTTACTGTTTTTGCTTTTTTACCTGTTTACAGGCAAATCTTTCTATTTGATATTTTCAAACCTGTATAATTCTGTATCCTCATACGTGAGATAATGTGATGTATCTATTGTCAGCTTCTTCCAGGAATGTCTCCTCCTCTCTTCCCGGTAACACGGATCACCCGTGATGGGCACAGACCATTGCTGTAGTCAGAATTATTTCATATAGCTTCAGAATAAATGTTAAATAATATTGTATTTTTTCCATATAATTGGCTCAGATCACTTTTTTTAATTTGTCTGTAATTCTAAGTAGTGATAAAAAAATAAATAACCCCAAGTGTGAACCTGGTGTAGAACGTACAAATTGTCCAGAGTCTCTCCTGGGCCATGTTCACACGTGCAGAAGTGCTGCATTGTTTCCATAGGTATTCGCACTAAAGCAATCAAAACTTTTTATTGTATTTTTTTGTGGCAGTTTTTTCGAATGCATTTTTTTTAGTAGAGGAATGCTTCAGTTCCACAATTGGAGACTTCATTGGAATTTTGCATGCGTTTTTTATGCTCTCCATATACTATAGTGGAAAATATTAAACAAAAGCATCAAAAAGTTCACACTTCTGCTGCACCATTAGCCCCTGTATGTAGTACAGCTTAGGCCTCTTTCACACTTCAGTTTTTTGCATCAGTTCAAATCCGCCAAAAAGGCAGACAAGCGGATCCGTTCTGAACTGATGTGAACGGATGGCACAGGATCCTGAAAATGAGGAAATTTAAAGGAAACGCTGGTCGGGAAGGAGAGAGAGAGAGAGAGAGTTTTGTTGCAAGCTCCGTTTTGAAATCTTTGAGGATGGTGACGGACAGAAACTTTTGGCGGATCCTCAAAAAAAAAACTGATGAAACGGACAGCCATCCGTCACAATCCGCCATTAATGCAAGTCAATGGGGAAAAAACGGATCCTCAAAAAAAAACTGAGGATCCGTTTTTGTCAAAACCTGACGGATTGTGACTGATTGCAAAAAACTGAAGTGTGAAAGGGGCCTTAGGGAGCGATAAATGAAGTGAAAAGAAAAGTAAAACAACAAAAAAAGATTTAAACAAATCTGAAAAAAAAACTCATAAAAGTTCAATTTTCCTCCATTGAAAATGAACATAAAAAAAAATGTCAAGTGATATCGCCGCATCCAGCAAAGTCCGAGCTATCAAAATATAAAAATAATTAACCCAATTGGTAAACACAAAAAATTTAAAAACGCCAACATTGCGGTATTTTTTGGTCGCTGCAATACCACTTAAAATACGTAACAAGCAACTAAAATGTCATATCTATCCCAAAGTAATATCCATAATAACGTCTCGCCTTATAAAAAAATAATCCCTCTCATAGCTCTATTGAACGAAAAAGTAAAACTACGGGTCTCGGAAAATGGCAACACAAACTCCAACATATTTTTTATTTCAAAGTCTTGATTTTTTTTCTACCACTAAAATAATTTAAAAATCTGGGCACGTTTAGTATCTCTGTAATCATACTGATGAGGAGAATCATATTACATGGTCATTTTTACCACATAATGTACGCCGTAAACATAATTAAGGTCAGAATTGCGTTTTTTTTCACAATTTTCCCATTTCCCTGTACATTGTGTGTCAGGATAAGTCACAACCACTGCCACCAATATTTCTTGAACACCACTTGCTCACGACACACCTGCCCTGGGATGTTACTATAAAGGTGAACCTCCCATATTCTTTTGTCCACTCACCTAAGCGCACCCCGCAGACAGTTCTCACATCCACATCACACTGTTTGCTGCTATCGGTCACTGTTTTGATAGGCCAGTGAGACACCTGCGCTGGGTCACACACTAGCACACATGCCACCCAGCTTTTCTGAGCCCCTGATAGGTGCTCTTCTTTTACTTTTGTATACACATACAGCAAAACACAACCAAGGTATACTCGCCGTCCTCAGGGTTTGGGGGACGTTTAGCGCAGAAAAGAACAAACTTATTAAAATTTAGATTTAAAGGGATCCTGTCAGCAGGATTGTGAACAGTAAAGTACAGACAGTGTCAGGTCTACGCTGTTATACTGATTAAAATGAGGTGACCTGGGTGATGAAATGCATCTTGTGGTTGTTGTGTAATCTGTATTTGTAAATTTCAGTTATTGAGATTCTGGTGCTCCGGGTGTTTGTGGGGTTACAAAAAAAAGGTTTGCATTCATCAAAATGGTGCCTGTGCTGTAGTATAATACATGACTAATATCAATATGTAGACATGTGTAAGGGGTTGAGAGTCTTACCCCTTTAAACCCCCATGTTGCTGTTGTACTTGTATATATATTTATATATATGTTATACCATTGTTGCGCATTATCGTATATTTCATGTTGCTGTATTATTTATATAGCATAAGCTATGTTTCTGCACCTTGTACTTGGTAGGGACAGTGCAGTCTGGGCTATGGTCACTAGATGGGGCACTGAGCTCATTGCACAGTAGATGTAGCTGTAGGACATATAGGAGTTAACTGTAGGAGGGGATAGCTGGAGAATAAGCCAGGATGGTCTTCCAGTTTCAGGCAGTCAGAGGCCTGACCCCTTTGTGCTCGGGTGGGCTATATGCCTGAGCTGCCTAACTACCCCGTGATGTTAAAGCTGATGCCCAGCCATCTAGAGAAGAACACGGTACTGCAGAATCAGCAATAAAGTGGAAAAGAGTGTAAGTAAACAGAGGAAGATTGAAGGTTACCGTAAAAGGGTACGGGCAGGTCACTCCAGAATGTGGTGGAAAGCTACGTGGGCTGAATCTCTGATGTCCGGGGCGAAACATGCTGGAGAGCGCTTCACCATGGTGACGCTATACAGGGAGGACACTGAGGAGCCATCTGAGACGCTTCATCAAACGGAAACACTGCAAGGAACAGTGAAGGGAAAGATGAAGTAATGTGCTGTCTTTACTGTGATGAAAATGCTGGAAACTATGTGGATGTGCTGTGTCCTGAAGAAAATAAATTTGCTCAGTTAAGAGTTGCCCTGGACTGTGTCTCTATTCATTGGGATCAAGGATCAGCATCAAGTCGGCGTAGCAAAGGGGACGCTGACGGCACGGTGAGTATTCACCGTACCATGCAAGAGAAGAGGTACCGTTTTCCTGTAGAGGGAGGTCAGGGTATACAATGCCCGAACCCGAAATACTCAGCCACGACTACTGCCCTGGCTGACCTTTACACATAAAGTGTAGAAGTCGGGGGGGAAAGTGGGGAATGTGGTCTAGAAGTGATCAAGTATAGTGTGTTATTTTCTGCAGCAAACGTGTCCTGGCTGGAAGAGGAAGAAAAGCGAAGATGAATCGCTACAAATACAGAGGTCACTGATAAGTCAGTGATTTACCTGGACACTTACATTATATAGTATATACAGAGCTCCTGTGTATAATGTCACTGGTGATCCTTGTATTACCTGTACGCTGACTATATGCAGAGCTCCTGTGTATAATGTTACTGGTGAGTCACTGTATTACCTGTACACTATACACTATATACAGAACTCCTGTGTATGTCTCCAGTGATCATTCTATTACTTGTACACTGACATTATATATACAGACAGGTAGCGTCGGACTGATTCTCCGGTGGGCCCTGGCATCTGGTGGGCCCTGGCACCTCTACTGGTATACAGGGACAGCAGTTGCCTAGGGCCCCCACTGCTCCAGGGGCCCCCAGCCAGTGCCACACAGCTGCTATGGGGGCCCTGCCAGCGGAGCAGCAGCGGGTGTCAGGAGGCAGGAGCCACTGTCCCCACTACTAAAGAGAAATGAATATTCATTCACTCTCGGCCTTCACTCACCCCGGGGCCCCGCTCCCCAACCTAGGCAGCCGGCGCCGCGCTCAATTGCAGTGGAAGAGAGAGCATCTCTCTCCCATCAGTCCCCTCTGCTCCTGACTCACAGCCGATGCGCGATGACGTCACTTCATCGCGCACCCGCTGTGTGTCTGGCAGACGGGTTAGCTGCTGACACTGAAGCCGTCATCAGCGTGGGAGCAGGAGGAGAGGTGAGTATTGTGGTTTGTTTTTTATATATCTCTATATCTATCTATATCTATCTCTATATCTATCTGTCTCTATATCTATATATCTCTATATCTATCTATTTCTATCTGTATATCTATATCTCTATCTCTATATCTATCTGTCTCTATCTTAGATATAGAGATAGATATAGATAGATAGATAGATAGATATAGAGGTAGATATAGATAGATATAAATAGTCTATATCCATCTATCTCTATACCTATCTATATCTATCTCTATCTATTATCTTTATATCTATCCATCTATATATCATCTATCCATAGATCTATCTATTTATCCCCTATCTATCTATCTATATACCTATCTATAGCTATCACTATCTATTATCTTTATATCTATCTATCTATCTATCTATCTATCTTTCTATCTATCTATCCATATATCTATTTATCCCCTATCTATCTATTTATCTATCTATATCTATCTAGGTCTATCTATCTCTATAGCTACCTATATCTTTCACTATCTATTATCTTTATATCTTTATATCTATCTGTCTATCCATAGATCTATCTATCTATTATCTATCTATACATCTAATTATCACATATCTATCTATCTATCTATCTAGTGTTATACCCTATGAGGGGGCAGCATTATACCCTATGAGGGGGTGCATTATACCCTATGAGGGGGGAGAAGCATTATACCCTATGAGGGGGCAGCCTTATACCCTATGAGGGGGTGCAATATACCTTATCTTCCAACAAAATTAATTCTAAGTCCTCCATTTTGTTGGCGAGGCTTCTGGCATTTGTATACATGCACTTTATGTATGTCTGTACCTCTATTTCTTAAATTATTAACTGTTCTAACCTCACCCCCCATGCCACTACCACCCCCAATTTCATTATTTGTGCCCAGGTCTCTATCTACACAGTCTTCCCCTCTTATAAAATGAATACCCTCCCCTAGTTCCAAATTTAAACACTCCTCCACCCTTCTAGCCATTTTTTTCCCCAGCACAGCTGCACCCTCCCCATTGAGGTGCAGCCCGTCCCTAGCGTAGAACCTGTAGCCAACTGAGAAGTCGGCCCAGTTCTCCAGGAACCCAAACCCCTCCTTCCTACACTAATTCTTGAACCACTTATTAACTTCCCTAATCTCCTCTCTGGCGTGGCACGTGGTACAGGAAATATTTCCAAAAATACCACCTTGGAGGTCCTTGCCTTAAGATTGCAGCCTAATTCCCTGAAATCATCTTTAAGGACCTTCCACCTACCTCTGTGTCATTTGTACCAATGTGCACCATGACCGCTGGATCCTCACCAGCCCCTCCCAGTAATCTGTCAACCCGGTCAGCGATGTGTCAGACTTGCGCGCCAGATAGGCAGCACACCGTTCGACGATCCCTTTCTTTGTGACAGATTGCCCTATCTGTTCCCCTAATAATTGAGTCCCCCACTACCAGCACCTGTCTGGCCTGCCCTGCTCTCCTATTTCTCCCCTTACTGGAGCATATACTCCTCTGGCTTTCAGAGGACATGCCTTGCTGCAGCAGTGCTACCCCTGCACTGACACTCCCCTCATCTGCCAACTTGGCAAACTTATTGGGTTGTGCCAGATCAGGACTAGCCTCCCTGGCACTCTTCTGTCTACCCCACCTTCTAACTGTCACCCATCTTACTGCTTCACTGTCCTGCAGCTCCAACCTAGCATCCCCCCCTCATCTATCTCATTGAGCGTCTGCTCAGTGAGTAGAAGTCTCCTTTCCATATTGTCTATTGATCTCAGTGTTGCCAGCTGCACATTTAAATCCAGTATCTGGGCTTCCAAATGCACAATGTGCTCACATCTCGCACAGCAGTATGCACCCTCGACTGGCTGGTCAAGGATTGCGTACATGCGGCAAGACGTACACTGGATGGCATTGGCAATAGTGGAGCACATTCCTAATGGGGATTGCACCAGACAGAAAAGATAAGTAAAAATAAATAAAAAGTATTAATAAAATATAACAGCAATTCAGTAATACCTCCTTTGCAAACTCCCTGAATCCAAAGTCACTGAATCACAAGTCACACACTTACCACCGTTCGCACTTACGCTCAGGTCACACTCAGCTCGTTTACACTCGCTCAGGCAGAAGATTTAAAGAGATTTTTTTTCCCTTCACCAGCAAACCACCCTGCTGCTCAATGCACTTCCAAAAGCTCCTGTGTATAATTTCACTGGTGGTCACTGTATTACACTGACACTGTATGCAGATCTTCTGTGTATAAATATCAGGATCCTGTCAGCGTCGGCGAACTGCCACGGCTGAGCAGCGTGACTCACCCCTACTGCGGGAGGGCCCGGGGTCCGATACTGCAGGGAAAGTTGAGGCAGACGGGACCTGCGATGCTGAAGGTAGTAAGAAGTACAAGGACCTACGATCATGTGACCACAGGGGGCGGGGCTTAGTGTCCCACTTCTGAAGATGATTGTAGGACTCTACTACAGGAATCCTGGAGTAGAGGCGAGGGGAACTCAGGTCAGACAAACGGGCGGTCATACATGGAGAGGGCGGCGCGATACCAGAGGGGCGAGCAGAGAGTAGTCAGAACGTAAGCAATGAGTCATACATGGAGATAGCTGCACAGTACAAGAGGGGCAATCAGAGAATAGTCAGGTCATAGGCAATGAGTCATACACAGAGATAGCAACGCAGTACAAGAGGGACAGGCAGAACTCGTAACAGGGACAGAACCAGATCAAAACCAAACAAGCATAAAGTATTACAGTCACAAAGCACACCAGGGTCACACACACTCGGCCAAGGGTCTGAGTATAAACGATGAGGAATGAGCCCACAATGAGGCTTTAAAAAGCCTCCCAGAATCTCAGAGTGAGGCCATCCACATTAACCTCTGAACTACCTAATCCCACAAGCTGAGCAAACCTTGACAATAATGTTGCCAGTGATCACTGAGCTCCTGTGTATAATGTCACTGGTAATCACTGTATTACCTGTACACTGACACTATATACAGAGGTACTGTGTATAATGTCACTGGTGGTAATAACAGTGTTGTTATTATTGTGGTTTGTATTCATAATCAGTACTGTAGTATTCCATCAATAAGTGGTGGTAATTTGTGGACTGTTCACAGTGTGGAAGTATTTCTCCGTGTATGAATTATTATTTGGTCCCTATATGCTGGTAATATGTCATATTATTCGGTCACTATGTGGTGGTAATATGTGGTCTGGTCATGGTGTGGTTGTATTTGTGCCTTTTATGTGATATGATGCGGGTACTATGTGGTCTGGTCATGGTGTGGTGGTATTTCTCCCCTGTATGTGGTATTATTGGTCTTGGTACAGTGGATTGTGTTGTGTTTGACGGTCATTAGTCTTCTCTGATATTAATTAGGAGAATATTCTTTATTTCCATTAGAGATTAAATACTTTGTAAACAGCGGCAGAGATGCACTTACAGGGGTTTCCTGTGGAAAAACGTAATCTCCTATTCACAGGACAAGTGATAACGTATTGATTGGGGGGGTCTAACTACTTGGACCCATTCAGCAAAATGTGGAACTTTTTATCCCCATTAGACTGGAGTGGCATGTCCGACTTGACAACTGATCCATTCATTCCCTCAGTGGCTGCACTTGTATTTTTATAGAAGCTCCAAAGAGAATGAATGAAGCTTCGGTCAGATATCTAACCTGCTGCTCCATTTTAAAATGGGGATAAGTGTCCTATCAACGATAAAACTTTCTCATTCTTCCGGTCGGTGCAGTTTCTAATGGTCGGACGTATGCTATCCTATAGAGCCCATGGATCGGTGATAAATTGTTTTAACCAAAGAACCACATTAATGTAAACTACCGTAATTATACATCCCAGTTATGGGGGTGCACAGTAGATGTGCAGGAGCCGCCTGTGTTTTACAGCCGATGCTCCACTATAATGGGGATAACGACTGACAGATATTAGCATATAGCTGTAGGATGGGGCCCTAGAGTCCATTCCCCTGGTGGGCCCCAGACACCCCAGTTCGACCCTGAATATACATCATTGTGGATTATCAGATACCGGATTTAGGGAAATTTCTCTGTAATATGGAAGGCAATGACATGAATAGATAGCAAAATCTGGTTTGTCTACAATCTTTTTTATTTGTTAGGTTCTTTCCTGTTACAGCACTTCTCTCCTGTAGTATAAACCTTCTCTCACACTAGTGCTAGCACTAAACCTTGGTTTGCCTTCTTCTAAAGTCTCTGTTGTCCCCGCAGACTTAGAGATTTCCAGCATTACTCCATGCAGCCATAAGGACCTTCTCTCTTTACTCCTTGGGTTTCCGCTGTCCTAGCAGGAAGTGAGAAACGTTCTCGTAAATCACAAGGATGGTACAGCAGGCGGGGTCGCTCAAAATAACTTGGGGGCAATTTTCTTTAGAAGTCCGTATATACTCGCGTATAAGCCGACCCATGTATAAGCCGACCACCCTAATTTTGTCACAAAAAACTGGGAAAACTTATTGACTCGCCTATAAACCTAGGGTGGAAAATGCCGAAGCTACTGGTAAATTTCAAAAATAAAATGGGCCCCATAAGATGCTCCATAAAGTTCATGATGGCCCCATATAATGCTCCATAAAGTTCATGATGGGTTCCATAAGATGCTCCATACAAAAATATGCCTAATAATGCTGCACAGTGAATAATGGTAGCCCTATTACATGGTCCATAATAACATATGCCCCATATAATGCTTCACAGTGATTGGTGGCCCCTTATAATGCTGCATGGAGAGTGGCCCCTTATAATGCTGCACAATGATTAGTGGCCCCTTATAATGCTGCACAGTGATTAGTGGCCCCTTATAATGCTGCACAGTGATTAGTGGCCCCTTATAATGCTGCACAGTGATTAGTGGCCCCTTATAATGCTGCACATTGATTAGTGGCCCCTTACAATGCTGCACGGTGATTAGTGGCCACTTATAATGCTGCACAGTGATTAGTGGCCCCTTGAAATGCTGCAGTGATTAGTGGCCCCTTATGCTGCACGGTGATTAGTGGCCCTTTGTAATGCTGCACAGTGATTAGTGGCCCCGTATAATGCTGCACAGTAATGAGAGGCCCCCTTATAATGCTGCACAGTAATGAGTGGCCTCTTATAATGCAGCACAGTGATGAGTGGCCCCATATAATGCTGCACAGTGATTACTGGCCCCATATAATGCTGCACAGTGATTACTGGCCCCATATAATGCTGCACAGTGATTAGTGGCCCCTTGTAATGCTGCACAGTGATTAGTGGCCCCTTGTAATGCTGCACAGTGATTAGTGGCCCCTTGTAATGCTGCACAGTTATTAGTGGCCCCTTGTAATGCTGCACAGTGATGAGTGGCCCCTTATAATGCTGCACAGTGATTAGTGGCCCCTTGAAATGCTGCAGTGATTAGTGGCTCCTTATTATGCTGCACGGTGATTAGTGGCCCCTTATTATGCTGCACGGTGATGAGTGGCCCCTTATAATGCTGCAAGGTGATGAGTGGCCCCTTATAATGCTGCACAGTGATGAGTGGCCCCTTATAATGCTGCACAGTGATGAGTGGCCCCTTATAATGCTGCACAGTGATGAGTGGCCCCTTATAATGCTGCACAGTGATGAGTGGCCCCTTGTATTGCTGCACAGTGATTAGTGGCCCCTTACAATGCTGCTGCCGCAGCCTCAATTAAAAAAATGAAAAAAAAAACTATATACTCACCTTGTCACTGCTGCAGCTGCTGCTCCTCAGCGTTGCTGGCTCTGCAGTGACTGTTCAGGCAGAGGGCGCCTGCTAACTACGTCATGGCACCCTCTGACCTTAACGTCACTGCCAGAGGAAGCAAGACAGCAGAGCGATGCGCAGCGGTGGAATGGGGCACAGGTGAATATGGCTCCCCCCGTTATACTCACCTCTCCTGGCATGTCTCTGCAGCCCCCCGTGCTTGTTCCATCTTCTCAGTGCTGTTCTTCCTGCTTTCTGCGGTCACGTGGTGCCGCTCATTACATATGTGCATATTAATGAGGGTAATGAGCGTACCACGTGACCGCTGAAAGCAGGAAGAACAGCGCCGAGAAGATGGAATAAGCACGGGGGGCTGCAGAAACATGCCAGGAGAGGTGAGTATGATCTCCGACACCCCCTCCCGCTCCCCCTCCCTGGCCGACCCCCGGTATATGACTCGCGTATAAGCCGAGAGGGGGACTTTCAGCCCCAAAAAATGGGCTGAAAATCTCGACTTATACGCGAGTATATACTGTAAGCCTTTTTTGTCCTTTAAGACAGAAGAAACAAAACTATTAACTCTTCTTCTAAGGTCTGACTGTGAGCTCGGACCCTCCCCAGCTATTTGTTAGGGCACTCCAGGCTAAGGGGTTGTACTGCTATGCTCTGTTATTGCAGACTTCATCATCCCAATCATAGTTCATCATCAGCACATCAGCCCCATCATAGTCCATCATCAGCACATCAACCCCATCATAGTCCATCATCAGCACATCAGCCCCATCATAGTCCATCATCAGCACATCAGCCCCATCATAGTCCATCATCAGCATATCAGCCCCATCATTGTCCCATAATGAAAGAAGTGTTGTTGCGCATTCTTAACAGCCGCTTGTTCCAGACACCCTGTTCTTAGGATTGGTGGGGGTCCTGGCAGTGAAACACCCGTAATCAGCAAGTTATGATCTACCAATGGCTAGGGGATAACTTGCTGAGGAGGCAGAAGTTGGGGACTACTGTTTTTAAAGACCGCAATACCTATATCAGGAGCTGTAAAGAAATATATGTTTCTAAGCTTTATCTTGAGTCCATTTTCCTTGTCGATAATTCTTAGATAATTCTGGGAAAAAAAGTATTTTAATACATATAACAAACTTAAATTGTCTTTGGAGAATAAAGTCTATCGGCGGTCAGTGCAGTGTACTACATTAGTTTGTGGGACAGAACATGTTGATAAAGGGTCGGTCTCATCACTGCACTCACCGTCCATAAGCTTTATTAGGGTAGATATCCACAGAATATGGATATAGTAGATGTATACCCCCTCTCAGGAATCCTTCCCTCATATTAGCTATGATGACTACATTCCACTGCAAACAGCAGAAGAAACTTGAGGCGCACTATTTACAAGAGGAGTTTTCCCATACATTTATGTGTTATCCATAAAATATTCTATAAATGTCTGATAGGCAGAGGTCCCGGACGTGAAACCCGCATCTGTCTACAGACCTGGGGAACTATGAATGTACAGATGGCCATTCACTATTGGGGAGGTTCCTATAAGATCTGAGTACTCAGCCTTGTGTTTGGTTATTTTCATAGACCTTGACATGAGCGGCAGGGTACATATGAAACCAGTGCTCCACCCAATTCTTCCTGAAGCAATTTTGTGGCTGATTCAAGACCCCTGTACTATTGATTTGAGGGTTCCTAAATGGTTGGAGACCCACACCAGTCTAATGTATTTGAGATGTTGTACCCTCTTAACGAAAGATCAGAGGAAAATACCTTCAACAAAACTGCTGGTTGGGTCGGATGTGGTATTCTGAGCCACTTGGTTTGTTGTCTCACATGTTTATGCTTAAAGTTCTTAATGGTTTGTTCTTGTTGAGTTTATGGGACCTTTGTCTATACTGTACTGTTCCTTTTTCATTTTTTTAGATAAGCATTCCATACTGTTAGGTGAAGAACTGGTGCTACCCTTCTTCACATTGAGGCATCATCCTACCATTGTGATCAGAAGCCCTATAACCCGGCTTCATTGTTAGGATGCAGGATTTATATAAATTAGCTCTACTGGGGTCTTAAAAGTGCAGGCATTGAGGAAGAAGTACAAAATCAGCAGGCAAATGAGTAGTCAGAAACAAGCAAAGGTCAGGGCAGGCAGCAGTGCAGAAACATAACCGGAAACAAGCAGAGGTCAGGGCAGGCAGCAGTGCAAAAACATAACCGGAAACAACCATAAAACCAAAGAAAAAAAACGACCCACAGTCCATATAGTGCAGAATAATATACATTTTTATTAGTATCACAGATTAATAACCGGAAACAAGCAGAGGTCAGGGCAGGCGGCAGTGCAGAAGCATAATCCATTGAGCAAGCTGAGGTCAGGGCAGGCGGCAGTGCAGAAACATAATCCATTGAGCAAGCTGAGGTCAGGGCAGGCGGCAGTTCAAAAACATAATCCATTGAGCAAGCAGACGTCAGGCAGGCGGCAGTGCAGAAACATAATCCATTGAGCAAGCAGAGGTCAGGGCAGGCGTCAGTTCAAAAACATAATCCATTGAGCAAGCAGAGGTCAGGGCAGGCGGCAGTTCAAAAACATAATCCACTGAGCAAGCAGAGGTCAAGGCAGGCGGCAGTGCAGAAACATAATCCATTGAGCAAGCAGAGGTCAGGGTAGGCGGCAGTTCAAAAACATAATCCATTGAGCAAGCAGAGGTGAAGGCAGGCGGCAGTGCAGAAACAATCCATTGAGCAAGCAGAGGTCAGGCAGGCGGCAGTTCAAAAACATAATCCATTGAGCAAGCAAAGGTCAGGGCAGGCGGCAGTGTAGATGCATAACTTTAAACAAGCAGAGGTCAGGGCAGGCGGCAGTATAGAAACATGATCCATTGATCAAGCCATAGTCAAAACCGGAAAATCTGTCTAAGAAGCAGCTGTGCAGAAGATGGTATGTGCTTGCTGCAAGCAACTCGCCACTACATTTTCCGCCGGCTAAATCAAAGTGCCGCGGAATTCTCTTCTCGGGAGAATGATCTTCCTAGGACTTGGAAGGAAACCCAAATCTCTCTTGTAGGCACGTTGTACATCCTGTGGGCTCATCAGCATTACTTGCATGATCTTTCCAGTGGTATAGCTGACTGGCAGGTGTGGTGTAGGATTGTAGCCTTGTTTAGCAGTCACCTTAATACGCGGTTGATGGTCGTAAGGCATACTGAGGAGTATACGTGCTTGAGAGGGAGTTAGCTCCATCCAGGTGCATGGGGATGGGCTCCTGGGCAATGTGGCTGTTGTCTCTTCCTCATCTACTGTTCTGGTGAGTATCAGGCGTTCCTTCATACCCTCTGGCTCTGCGCTGATGTTTGCTGCAGGTTGTACGAATCGGCCTATTTCGGGCATTGTAGGATATGGTGGTGGACTTTTCAGTCTGGAATATCGGTCCTTTGCCTTTTCTGGTGTTTTGAACAGGCATTTAATAATTGACACGATATAATAAAGCACTGCCATCACATACCCCGTGAAGCCAGTTGGCCTTTGGTGGTGTTCAGGCCTCTGACTGTATAGGGATGTCCTGGCATGTGGGAGACGTCTCCGTGGTTGGAACTTTCCTCCAGCTACGGGTGCAGCCATTAGGCTGCCTTCCCCTCCACACACACAAAAGTGTGTGCGGATGGTAGAAAACACTCCCAAAAAAAAGAAATAAAAGTAAAAAAAATAAACAAAACAAGTAAAAAGTGATTTACAAGTCGCTCTGGGTTAGTGTTCAGCTCTCCTCTCTATCTCTGCTTGCCTCGCACTGACCGTTCTTGCGGAACATTCCATGACTCGTGGACAACGCTTCTGTGATGTCATAAAGACGAACATGGCAATGGGTCTAATATAGGAGAACTAGTTATGTTACCCATGGCAGACCATCCAATACCAGCTGCCACTGTACGGATAGGGGTTAGCTGGATTGGGATGAGATGTATAAAAACTTACCGGTACAATAGCGCAAGTCATTGCTTTATTTACTGTTTTTGCTTTTTTACCTGTTTACAGGCAAATCTTTCTATTTGATATTTTCAAACCTGTATAATTCTGTATCCTCATATGTGAGATAATGTGATGTATCTATTGTCAGCTCCTTGTAGGAATGTCTCCTCCTCTCTTCCCGGTAACACGGATCACCCGTGATGGGCACAGACCATTGCTGTAGTCGGAATTATTTCATATAGCTTCAGAATAAATGTTAAATAATATTGTATTTTTTCCATATAATTGGCTCAGATCACTTTTTTTAATTTGTCTGTAATTCTAAGTAGTGATAAAAAAATAAATAACCCCAAGTGTGAACCTGGTGTAGAACGTACAAATTGTCCAGAGTCTCTCCTGGGCCATGTTCACACGTGCAGAAGTGCTGCATTGTTTCCATAGGTATTCGCACTAAAGCAATCAAAACTTTTTATTGTATTTTTTTGTGGCAGTTTTTTCGAATGCATTTTTTTTAGTAGAGGAATGCTTCAGTTCCACAATTGGAGACTTCATTGGAATTTTGCATGCGTTTTTTATGCTCTCCATATACTATAGTGGAAAATATTAAACAAAAGCATCAAAAAGTTCACACTTCTGCTGCACCATTAGCCCCTGTATGTAGTACAGCTTAGGCCTCTTTCACACTTCAGTTTTTTGCATCAGTTCAAATCCGCCAAAAAGGCAGACAAGCGGATCCGTTCTGAACTGATGTGAACGGATGGCACAGGATCCTGAAAATGAGGAAATTTAAAGGAAACGCTGGTCGGGAAGGAGAGAGAGAGAGAGAGAGTTTTGTTGCAAGCTCCGTTTTGAAATCTTTGAGGATGGTGACGGACAGCAACTTTTGGCGGATCCTCAAAAAAAAAACTGATGAAACGGACAGCCATCCGTCACAATCCGCCATTAATGCAAGTCAATGGGGAAAAAACGGATCCTCAAAAAAAAACTGAGGATCCGTTTTTGTCAAAACCTGACGGATTGTGACTGATTGCAAAAAACTGAAGTGTGAAAGGGGCCTTAGGGAGCGATAAATGAAGTGAAAAGAAAAGTAAAACAACAAAAAAAGATTTAAACAAATCTGAAAAAAAAACTCATAAAAGTTCAATTTTCCTCCATTGAAAATGAACATAAAAAAAAATGTCAAGTGATATCGCCACATCCAGCAAAGTCCGAGCTATCAAAATATAAAAATAATTAACCCAATTGGTAAACACAAAAAATTTAAAAACGCCAACATTGCGGTATTTTTTGGTCGCTGCAATACCACTTAAAATACGTAACAAGCAACTAAAATGTCATATGTATCCCAAAGTAATATCCATAATAACGTCTCGCCTTATGAAAAAATAATCCCTCTCATAGCTCTATTGAACGAAAAAGTAAAACTACGGGTCTCGGAAAATGGCAACACAAACTCCAACATATTTTTTATTTCAAAGTCTTGATTTTTTTCTACCACTAAAATAATTTAAAAATCTGGGCACGTTTAGTATCTCTGTAATCATACTGATGAGGAGAATCATATTACATGGTCATTTTTACCACATAATGTACGCCGTAAACATAATTAAGGTCAGAATTGCGTTTTTTTTCACAATTTTCCCATTTCCCTGTACATTGTGTGTCAGGATAAGTCACAACCACTGCCACCAATATTTCTTGAACACCACTTGCTCACGACACACCTGCCCTGGGATGTTACTATAAAGGTGAACCTCCCATATTCTTTTGTCCACTCACCTAAGCGCACCCCGCAGACAGTTCTCATATCCACATCACACTGTTTGCTGCTATCGGTCACTGTTTTGATAGGCCAGTGAGACACCTGCGCTGGGTCACACACTAGCACACATGCCACCCAGCTTTTCTGAGCCCCTGATAGGTGCTCTTCTTTTACTTTTGTATACACATACAGCAAAACACAACCAAGGTATACTCGCCGTCCTCAGGGTTTGGGGGACGTTTAGCGCAGAAAAGAACAAACTTATTAAAATTTAGATTTAAAGGGATCCTGTCAGCAGGATTGTGAACAGTAAAGTACAGACAGTGTCAGGTCTACGCTGTTATACTGATTAAAATGAGGTGACCTGGGTGATGAAATGCATCTTGTGGTTGTTGTGTAATCTGTATTTGTAAATTTCAGTTATTGAGATTCTGGTGCTCCGGGTGTTTGTGGGGTTACAAAAAAAAGGTTTGCATTCATCAAAATGGTGCCTGTGCTGTAGTATAATACATGACTAATATCAATATGTAGACATGTGTAAGGGGTTGAGAGTCTTACCCCTTTAAACCCCCATGTTGCTGTTGTACTTGTATATATATTTATATATATGTTATACCATTGTTGCGCATTATCGTATATTTCATGTTGCTGTATTATTTATATAGCATAAGCTATGTTTCTGCACCTTGTACTTGGTAGGGACAGTGCAGTCTGGGCTATGGTCACTAGATGGGGCACTGAGCTCATTGCACAGTAGATGTAGCTGTAGGACATATAGGAGTTAACTGTAGGAGGGGATAGCTGGAGAATAAGCCAGGATGGTCTTCCAGTTTCAGGCAGTCAGAGGCCTGACCCCTTTGTGCTCGGGTGGGCTATATGCCTGAGCTGCCTAACTACCCCGTGATGTTAAAGCTGATGCCCAGCCATCTAGAGAAGAACACGGTACTGCAGAATCAGCAATAAAGTGGAAAAGAGTGTAAGTAAACAGAGGAAGATTGAAGGTTACCGTAAAAGGGTACGGGCAGGTCACTCCAGAATGTGGTGGAAAGCTACGTGGGCTGAATCTCTGATGTCCGGGGCGAAACATGCTGGAGAGCGCTTCACCATGGTGACGCTATACAGGGAGGACACTGAGGAGCCATCTGAGACGCTTCGTCAAACGGAAACACTGCAAGGAACAGTGAAGGGAAAGATGAAGTAATGTGCTGTCTTTACTGTGATGAAAATGCTGGAAACTATGTGGATGTGCTGTGTCCTGAAGAAAATAAATTTGCTCAGTTAAGAGTTGCCCTGGACTGTGTCTCTATTCATTGGGATCAAGGATCAGCATCAAGTCGGCGTAGCAAAGGGGACGCTGACGGCACGGTGAGTATTCACCGTACCATGCAAGAGAAGAGGTACCGTTTTCCTGTAGAGGGAGGTCAGGGTATACAATGCCCGAACCCGAAATACTCAGCCACGACTACTGCCCTGGCTGACCTTTACACATAAAGTGTAGAAGTCGGGGGGGAAAGTGGGGAATGTGGTCTAGAAGTGATCAAGTATAGTGTGTTATTTTCTGCAGCAAACGTGTCCTGGCTGGAAGAGGAAGAAAAGCGAAGATGAATCGCTACAAATACAGAGGTCACTGGTAAGTCAGTGATTTACCTGGACACTTACATTATATAGTATATACAGAGCTCCTGTGTATAATGTCACTGGTGATCCTTGTATTACCTGTACGCTGACTATATGCAGAGCTCCTGTGTATAATGTTACTGGTGAGTCACTGTATTACCTGTACACTATACACTATATACAGAACTCCTGTGTATGTCTCCAGTGATCATTCTATTACTTGTACACTGACATTATATATACAGACAGGTAGCGTCGGACTGATTCTCCGGTGGGCCCTGGCATCTGGTGGGCCCTGGCACCTCTACTGGTATACAGGGACAGCAGTTGCCTAGGGCCCCCACTGCTCCAGGGGCCCCCAGCCAGTGCCACACAGCTGCTATGGGGGCCCTGCCAGCGGAGCAGCAGCGGGTGTCAGGAGGCAGGAGCCACTGTCCCCACTACTAAAGAGAAATGAATATTCATTCACTCTCGGCCTCCACTCACCCCGGGGCCCCGCTCCCCAACCTAGGCAGCCGGCGCTGCGCTCAATTTCAGTGGAATAGAGAGCATCTCTCTCCCATCAGTCCCCTCTGCTCCTGACTCACAGCCGATGCGCGATGACGTCACTTCATCGCGCACCCGCTGTGTGTCTGGCAGACGGGTTAGCTGCTGACACTGAAGCCGTCATCAGCGTGGGAGCAGGAGGAGAGGTGAGTATTGTGGTTTGTTTTTTATATATCTCTATATCTATCTATATCTATCTCTATATCTATCTGTCTCTATATCTATATATCTCTATATCTATCTATTTCTATCTGTATATCTATATCTCTATCTCTATATCTATCTGTCTCTATCTTAGATATAGAGATAGATATAGATAGATAGATAGATAGATATAGAGGTAGATATAGATAGATATAAATAGTCTATATCCATCTATCTCTATACCTATCTATATCTATCTCTATCTATTATCTTTATATCTATCCATCTATATATCATGTATCCATAGATCTATCTATTTATCCCCTATCTATCTATCTATATACCTATCTATAGCTATCACTATCTATTATCTTTATATCTATCTATCTATCCATATATCTATTTATCCCCTATCTATCTATTTATCTATCTATATCTATCTAGGTCTATCTATCTATCTCTATAGCTACCTATATCTTTCACTATCTATTATCTTTATATCTTTATTTCTATCTGTCTATCCATAGATCTATCTATCTATTATCTATCTATACATCTAATTATCACATATCTATCTATCTATCTAGTGTTATACCCTATGAGGGGGCAGCATTATACCCTATGAGGGGGTGCATTATACCCTATGAGGGGGGAGAAGCATTATACCCTATGAGGGGGCAGCCTTATACCCTATGAGGGGGTGCAATATACCTTATCTTCCAACAAAATTAATTCTAAGTCCTCCATTTTGTTGGCGAGGCTTCTGGCATTTGTATACATGCACTTTATGTATGTCTGTACCTCTATTTCTTAAATTATTAACTGTTCTAACCTCACCCCCCATGCCACTACCACCTCCAATTTCATTATTTGTGCCCAGGTCTCTATCTACACAGTCTTCCCCTCTTATAAAATGAATACCCTCCCCTAGTTCCAAGTTTAAACACTCCTCCACCCTTCTAGCCATTTT